>NC_086445.1:385569690-385789690 GCF_028390025.1 Pseudophryne corroboree
TGTAACAATATTAACCAGATTGAGAAAGCGCAAGCGGCACAGGAAACATGTTTAAGGCGGGGAGCAGAGCGCGAGGCATGTAGATCTAGATCAATCGCCACCCCAAGCATTACCGATTGACGAATCACAGCCTGACAATATTGAGCGCATTGCAAGCCCCATATATAATGAGGCACGTGGTGTTGAGTCACCGGTAATGATGAAGGTCGGCAACATGTATACTTAGAAGCAATTAACAGTTATGAACGACAACGACCGAATTTCAGAGCCATTGAGTACCACAACCACTATCGGTTTGTTAATTTGGACAGGGTTACATCATTTGTAGAGGGAGTTCGAGCCGTTCATACTGCTATACAGGCCATGCTCGATGGCATCCTTGCGGGCGTGGATCCTGCCGACCACGTTCAGCTTAGATTGGAGGGGGGTGGGTTACACAACGCCATCTATTCGCATCGTAAGCCGCAAGAAACATTAGACGCTGCCAGTTTTTTTAACCAGATTACAAACGCGCTTCAAAGTAACGCTGAATTCTTATTATCCACAGGTTTAAGGTTTGTGATCAGTATTTTTAGGAACAGTGCGGGCGGGGGGTTGACAGGTAGAAGTTTACACCGCTAACCCTATAGTTTAATAATTAATAAGCGTAAAAGATACCTGTATGATTTCAGAAATATCGGTAATAACCTGTGTTTGGCCACTAGCGTCTGTAAACTTCTGGATAAAGGTAACAATGCCAATGACCATGTAATACAGGAGAGAGCGATCCAACTACATAAAGCTTTGAATCTGCCACTTGATAAAGCGGTCAGCTTTAGCGATGTTGCATTTTTTGAAAATTATTTAAATGTTACGATCAATCTCCTCTAATATAATCAAGGGGATTGGAAATATTACTGTACGGACAGCCGTTACAAAGACACGATGTTTGTGCTATATCACGATTGTCACTTTTATGGGATACTCGATATCAAAGCGTTTCTTGGAGCCCGATATTATTGCATCCGTTGTCATAGCGCTTATCATCATAGAAATAATCACGATTGTCTTTTCTTTTGTAAGGCTTGTCACAGGCCGGATTGTATTGACGACGGTGTGACGGCGTTAAGGTGTTCGGTGTGTAGGGTATTTTGTCGATCAAACTAATGTTTAGAGCTACACAAAGCTTTAGCTCTTGATCACAAAATATCCTGTCTTGAACATGTATATTGTGACAGGTGTTGTCTCTACCGGCGAACAGATCATAACTGCCGAGGCCTAAAGTGTTCCATCTGTAAGGTGTTCGTTGATGGGTTTTCGAACCATTTGTGCTATATACAAACCATCAAGCCGGCAGAGCCCACAAAGAAATAAATCTTTTATGATTTTGAGTGTATGCAGGAGACGGGTGTGCACATACCAAACTACTGTTACGCTTTAACATTAACGGGGGAGAAAGACTGGGAGTTTAAGGGTGTTGCGTGTATCGAAGACTTTGTAAAGACGTTCATGAAACCAAAATTTGCGCATTACACATTCATAGCCCATAATGCAGGTCGCTATGATGCAAATTTTGTGCTGCGCCAGCTGATTAAGGAGAAATTAAAGATGGAATTATTATCTAGAGGCGGCAACATAATGTGCATCACGGTAAAAGATTTGAAGATAAGATTTATCGACTCTTTAAATTTTTTACCCATGCGGCTTAGCAAGTTACCAAAGGCGATGGGGTTTGACGGTACCAAAGGTTATTTCCCACATTTTTTTAACACAGCTGATAACCAAAATTACATAGGGACTATGCCGTCAATAGAGTATTTTGGTCCACAATACATGATGCCTGATGAATTTTCTGAGTTTACAGCCTGGTATAAACAGTGTGTACACAAACCGTTTAACTTTCAAAAAGAGCTCGTACGATATTGTAAAGACGATGTGAAAATATTACAAAAAGCTTGTGATGCTTTCAGATCGGCTGTTATAGCCATGACAGAACAGGAGTTTCTAATAAGAAAGGGGAAAAAAAAGGTTGTGGTTAAATGTCACATCGAGGCTTTTCAATTAGTCACGTTGGCATCCGTCTGCATGTCCATGTACCGTTGTAAATTTTTACAGGAAAAGACACTGGCCCTTGTACCGGGTGATAACTATCACAAGACTCAGAAGCGTTACTCAACGCCAGCCATACAGTGGTTAATGTACATAGAGCAAAGAAGGTGTGAGATTAGGACACGCTTTACAAGGGGGCGAGAAGAAAGTTGGTAAATACAGCCTGGATGGTTACGCCGTGATTAACGGCACACCCACTGCTTTTGAATTCCAAGGTTGTTTTTATCACGGCTGTGGTGCTTGTTACAATGCCGATGATAAAAACAAACTGACTAAAACGACCTACGGTCAATTACACCACAAGACGCAGGTAAAGTTGCACTACCTTAAACGATGTGGATTTCAGATACGTGAAATCTGGGGTTGTGAATGGAAGTCTATGCTAGAGTCTGATGTGGATCTACAGGCTTTTCTGAAGGGTAAAGAATTACCCGAACCCTTGGAGCCACGTGATGCTCTTTATGGCGGGCGCACAAACGCCATAAAGCTGTATCACAAAACAGGTTGTGATGAAAAAATTCACTATTATGACTTTACCAGCCTGTACCCTTTTGTTAACAAAACCAAAACGTATCCTATACAGCACCCACGCATCATTTATAAGGATTTTGGTGATGTCACAAAGTATTTCGGTTTTGCCAGGGTTAAAGTTTACCCGCCTCGTGGTCTATTCTTTCCGGTTCTGCCGGTTAAAATGGGCGGCAAGTTAATGTTTCCATTATGTCGCACATGCGCCGAGTCTGGACAGACTGAGCCGTGCGTTCATGATTCAGAAAAACGTGCACTCATCGGTACATGGTGTACCGTGGAACTAAACTTGGCTGTAGAAATGGGGTACATGGTGTGTAAAATCTATGAGGTGTGGCATTTTGATGAGAGATCTGACAAATTGTTTTCAGGTTACATTAAAACGCACCTCAGGGATAAACAAGAGGCCTCTGGTTATCCTGAATGGTGTACAGACGCCGTGAAACGCCAAGAGTATATAGATGCCTATCAAAAAAATGAAGGCGTGTCTTTACGACCCGATCACATAGAAATCAACCCCGCCAAAAGACAAATTTCAAAATTGTTTTTAAATTCCTTATGGGGTAAATTTGGCCAACGTAGCAACATGCCCAATACGTGTCTAGTGACCGATCCCGACAAACTTTTTGAATACGCGTTCTTACCGTACTATGATGTGTCCGCTTTGGACTTTGTTGACGATGATACCGTTATGGTAAATTGGAAGTATGCCAAAGACCATTACACCAGGGGCGCAATTTCAAATGTAACTATAGCCATCTTTACAACTGCTTATGCAGGTGTTGAACTGTACAAACTACTGTAAAGATTACAAGATAGATGTCTTTATCACAACACAGATTCTGTAATTTTTGTCAGTAGACCCGGTGACTGGAGCCCGCCATTGGGTGATTATTTAGGCGAGTTGACCAGCGAACTACCCACAGGCACCCATATAAAAGAATTTGTCTCAGCCGGTCCCAAGTCATACGGCTATCGACTAAACAACGGAAAGACCTGTTTAAAAGTTAAAGGTATAACGCTCAATGTTGATAATGCGCAGCACGTTAACTTTGACAGCATGAAAGAACTGGTCTTAGATTATCCTTTAAACCCCGAAGGCGAAGACCAGAAAAAGGTTGTGATCCGTCAACCCGGTATAGTACGTGTGAAAAAGTGCTGGCAGATAGAGACGCGTACTTTGCAGAAGACGCAAAGGTGTGTTTATACTAAACGGTCTCTTACGGACAACTTCAGAACACTGCCGTTCGGCTATTAAGATGGACACCAGATTTCAGCACCCTTTCTCATGTATTTTAGCGGGTCCGTCCAATTCGGGTAAAAGTTATTTTGTGAAAACGCTGTTGCAGCACGCTGCAACACATATGACTCATGTACCTGATAATGTTGTTTGGTTTTACACCTGTTGGCAGCCTATATACGACCAACTCCTGTGTGATTACCCCGGTACGCATTTTATAGAGGGTTTACCAGAGTCTTTTAGCGATGATCAACTTTTTCCCCCTGATAAGATTAATTTAACAGTGATTGATGATCTGATGGACGCAGCTAGTAATAATTCTGAGGTTGAGAAAGCTTTCACAAAGTATGTACACCATCGTAATCTCAGTATCCTGTACCTTGTCCAAAACATATTTTGTCAAGGTAAAAAGAGCAGAACTATACATTTAAACACAAAATATATGGTCCTGTTCAAAAACCCCAGGGATAAAATGCAGGTGGGCATTCTGGCTAGACAAATGTACCCATCAAAACATCGTTTTTTTCTCGAATCCTATGAATCCGCGACGGAGACCCCTTATGGGTATTTACTGGTTGATTTAAGAAACAACGCTCTTGACGATTATCGTTTACGAAGCGGCTTATTCCCACCAGACACACCTGTTGCTTTTGTCATTAAGAAGCGCGGTTCTATAAAGCTATAACCGTACAACCTTTAGTCATTCGTTGTCATTCTAACAACGGTGAACAAGTCGGGACGGATAAGACGTAATTGGGCGCTTTTAAAAATGTTAATTAAAGCAACACCAACCCAAAGAAACGCTATTTTATCCAACGCTTCAAACGATTTAGTCACGGCTATTTGTGAGATAGCGCTCAACACGCTTAAAGGTAAAATACCGCTGTCTCAACGACAGTTGTACTGCCTTAAAAATAAGCGAGAGCTTATAAAATCACTTTGTAATAAGAGATGTGCTATTGGAAAAAAGAAGAGGTTGGTTAAACAGTCGGGTGGTTTTATCGGTTCACTGCTTGGTTTTGCTATACCGCTAATTACAGGACTATTGTCTAATCTCTGATGGAGTACGCTGAGAAAATGTATCTGGTGCCTCAGAATCAGATAGACCGTTTACATAACAAACCGAACAGCGACGACATACGTAAAACAGCAACGCACGGTCTAGATGTAGAGATCGTGAAAATACTACAGAATAATGATTTATCAGAATATGAAAAAGCAAAGCGATATACAACGTTGTTGCAGAGATATCTGGTGTTGAGTAAACAGGCTGATAGTGACATGTCAACTTTAGCTCTTTTATCCCCCGTTGCAAAATCTGTTGATGAATCAAATAACACGACACAACCTGTTGCGCCCGATGCTGTTTATCATGAGCTTTTGAGCGGTGTTAATGCCTGGTATAAAAAAAAACTGTGAAATACTATTGAGTAAAATGACACGCTCTAAACACATCACAGACTGGAACAGTAAAGGGGAGTTTCTGTACAAAGGCATCGCTGTGCCAGGTTCCAACGTGTTAGATTTAATAAGAAGCATCACGCAAAGCCACGGTGTGTCGAGCCGTAATATACCGAACGGCTGACCTGAATTTATGCGGGCTATGTCTGAATTAAATATTCCCTCAACCGTCATAGCCAATGCTGCAAATAGAATGTGCTTAGAACGCTTAAAAGCTGAGAAGCAGGAGGACTCTGATGGCGCTGTGACATCGCCCATGTCGCTACAAACCCTTAATAAAGGTCGAATAAATGTTTTAAGTCCCCCAGGGTTAACAACGCCGCACGGTTACTTACTGCCTAGGAAAAGATCCGTAAATCTATTTCAGGATTCACAGTGGCTGAAACTATAACATATAACTAATTTATAATATTTTTATACACTGTATTTTGTCTTGGCATTTTGCGCCACAATGTTTAACTTATGTCAATAATATTTTATGTAATGTTTTAAATGCGTCTTTACCGTGTTATATATATATCAATCAATAAAATATGCTTATGATTTATAAAACAGCGTTTAGTTCTTTGTTTTTATTGCTGTAAACGAAAGAAATTTCAAGCACGCGATATAAAGTTTAATAAACAACGTTGTTTATTAGAAAAACATCATAGATATGATACGTTGTACATAAAACGCATCAAACAGAATGTTGATTACAAGTTACACAAACAATACAGCGTTGTACGTAACACGCTTCACACACAACGTTGTGTGTGAAACGTTTTATGTACCACACAGAATGTTGATTACAAGTTACACAAACAATACAGCGTTGTACGTAACACGCTTCACACACAACGTTGTGTGTGAAACGCTTTATGTACAACGTGCCATAGTTATGCCGCGTTGTACATAAAACGCTTCACACACAACGTTGGTTACAAGTTACACAATTCTGTATATATCTATCTGCATAATGACTCAGACAATGGCTTCTTGGGAGCCGTCTTACAAAATTTGAAACAAAACAATCATTACGTTTTGTGTCATCACTAAAACGGGCCAGTACATCTACATATTTGTATTTTTTACACATGTAAAATATAAAGTATACGCAATATTGACCGCAAACGGTGCTGTTAAAATTTTGCAACTGCTTATTTTGGTGATAAACACTTTTCTCTGACGTCCTAAGTGGATGCTGGGGACTCCGTCAGGACCATGGGGAATAGCGGCTCCGCAGGAGACAGGGCACAAAAGTAAAAGCTTTAGGATCAGGTGGTGTGCACTGGCTCCTCCCCCCCATGACCCTCCTCCAAGCCTCAGTTAGGTTTTTGTGCCCGGCCGAGAAGGGTGCAATCTAGGTGGCTCTCCTGAGCTGCTTAGAAGTAAAAGTATATTTAGGTTTTTTATTTTCAGTGAGTCCTGCTGGCAACAGGCTCACTGCAACGAGGGACTTAGGGGAGAAGAAGTGAACTCACCTGCGTGCAGGATGGATTGGCTTCTTAGGCTACTGGACACTAGCTCCAGAGGGACGATCACAGGTACAGCCTGGATGGGTCACCGGAGCCGCGCCGCCGACCCCCTTGCAGATGCTGAAGAGAGAAGAGGTCCAGAAATCGGCGGCTGAAGACTTCTCAGTCTTCATGAGGTAGCGCACAGCACTGCAGCTGTGCGCCATTGCTCTCGGCACACTTCACACCAACGGTCACTGAGGGTGCAGGGCGCTGGGGGGGGCGCCCTGGGCAGCAATGAAAGTACCTATGCTGGCAAAAAATACATCACATATAGCCTCTGGGGCTATATGGATGTATTTAACCCCTGCCAGGTTGTCAGAAAAACGGGAGAAGAAGCCCGCCGAAAAGGGGGCGGGGCCTATTCTCCTCAGCACACAGCGCCATTTTCCCTCACAGAACTGCTGGTGGGAAGGCTCCCAGGCTCTCCCCTGCACTGCACTACAGAAACAGGGTTAAAACAGAGAGGGGGGGGCACTTATTTGGCGATATTATTATATATTAAGATGCTATAAGGGAAAACACTTATATAAGGTTGTCCCTGTATAATTATAGCGTTTTGGTGTGTGCTGGCAAACTCTCCCTCTGTCTCCCCAAAGGGCTAGTGGGGTCCTGTCCTCTATCAGAGCATTCCCTGTGTGTGTGCTGTGTGTCGGTACGTGTGTGTCGACATGTATGAGGACGATGTTGGTGAGGAGGCGGAGCAATTGCCTGTAATGGTGATGTCACTCTCTAGGGAGTCGACACCGGAATGGATGGCTTATTCAGGGAATTACGTGATAATGTCAACACGCTGCAAGGTCGGTTGACGACATGAGACGGCCGGCAAACCAATTAGTACCTGTCCAGGCGTCTCAAACACCGTCAGGGGCTTTAAAACGCCCATTTACCTCAGTCGGTCGACACAGACACAGACACGGACACTGACTCCAGTGTCGACGGTGAAGAAACAAACATATTTTCCATTAGGGCCACACGTTACATGTTAAGGGCAATGAAGGAGGTGTTACATATTTCTGATAATACAAGTAACACAAAAAAGGGTATTATGTGGGGTGTGAAAAAACTACCTGTAGTTTTTCCTGAATCAGATAAATTAAATGAAGTGTGTGATGATGCGTGGGTTTCCCCCGATAGAAACACCCCTTAGGGTGGATAAGGCGCTCACACGCTTATCAAAACAAGTGGCGTTACCGTCTCCAGATACGGCCGCCCTCAAGGAGCCAGCTGATAGGAGGCTGGAAAATATCCTAAGAAGTATATACACACATACTGGTGTTATACTGCGACCAGCGATCGCCTCAGCCTGGATGTGCAGCGCTGGGCTGGCTTGGTCGGATTCCCTGACTGAAAATATTGATACCCTTGACAGGGACAGTATTTTATTGACTATAGAGCATTTAAAGGATGCATTTCTATATATGCGAGATGCACAGAGGGATATTTGCACTCTGGCATCAAGAGTAAGTGCGATGTCCATATCTGCCAGAAGATGTTTATGGACACGACAGTGGTCAGGTGATGCAGATTCCAAACGGCACATGGAAGTATTGCCGTATAAAGGGGAGAAGTTATTTGGGGTCGGTCCATCGGACCTGGTGGCCACGGCAACAGCTGGAAAATCCACCTTTTTTACCCCAAGTCACATCTCAGCAGAAAAAGACACCGTCTTTTCAGCCTCAGTCCTTTCGTCCCCATAAGGGCAAGCGGGCAAAAGGCCAGTCATATCTGCCCAGGGATAGAGGAAAGGGAAGAAGACTGCAGCAGGCAGCCCATTCCCAGGAACAGAAGCCCTCCACCGCTTCTGCCAAGTCCTCAGCATGACGCTGGGGCCGTACAAGCGGACTCAGGTGCGGTGGGGGGGTTGTCTCAAGAGTTTCAGCGCGTAGTGGGTTCACTCGCAAGTGGACCCCTGGATCCTACAAGTAGTATCCCAGGGGTACAGATTGGAAATTCGAGACGTCTCCCCCTCGCAGGCTCCTGAAGTCTGCTTTACCAACGTCTCCCTCCGACAGGGAGGCAGTATTGGAAACAATTCACAAGCTGTATTCCCAGCAGGTGATAATCAAAGTACCCCTCCTACAACAAGGAAAGGGGTATTATTCCACACTATATTGTGGTACTGAAGCCAGACGGCTCGGTGAGACCTATTCTAAATCTGAAATCTTTGAACACTTACATACAAAGGTTCAAATCAAGATGGAGTCACTCAGAGCAGTGATAGCGAACCAGGAAGAAGGGGACTATATGGTGTCCCTGGACATCAAGGATGCTTACCTCCATGTCCCAAATTGCCCTTCTCACCAAGGGTACCTCAGGTTCGTGGTACAGAACTGTCACTATCAGTTTCAGACGCTGCCGTTTGGATTGTCCACGGCACCCCGGGTCTTTACCAAGGTAATGGCCGAAATTATGATTCTTCTTAAAAGAAAAGGCGTCTTAATTATCCCTTACTTGGATGATCTCCTGATAAGGGCAAGGTCCAGAGAACAGTTGAAGGTCGGAGTAGCACTATCTCAAGTAGTTCTACGACAGCACGGGTGGATTCTAAATATTCCAAAATCGCAGCCGTTTCCGACGACACGTCTGCTGTTCCTAGGGATGATTCTGGACACAGTCCAGAAAAAGGTGTTTCTCCCGGAGGAGAAAGCCAGGGAGTTATCCGAGCTAGTCAGGAACCTCCTAAAACCAGCAAAAGTGTCAGTGCATCATTGCAGAAGGGTCCTGGGAAAAATGGTGGCTTCTTACGAAGCGATTCCATTCGGCAGATTCCACGCAAGAACTTTTCAGTGGGATCTGCTGGACAAATGGTCCGGATCGCATCTTCAGATGCATCAGCGGATAACCCTATCTCCAAGGACAAGGGTGTCTCTCCTGTGGTGGTTACAGAGTGCTCATCTTCTAGAGGGCCGCAGATTCGGCATTCAGGATTGGATGCTGGTGACCACGGATGCCAGCCTGAGAGGCTGGGGAGCAGTCACACAGGGAAAAAATTTCCAGGGAGTGTGATCAAGTCTGGAGACTTCTCTCCACATAAATATACTGGAGCTAAGGGCAATTTACAATGCTCTAAGCTTAGCAAGACCTCTGCTTCAAGGTCAGCCGGTATTGATCCAGTGGGACAACATCACGGCAGTCGCCCACGTAAACAGACAGGGCGGCACAAGAAGCAGGAGGGCAATGGCAGAAACTGCAAGGATTCTTCGCTGGGCGGAAAATCATGTGATAGCACTGTCAGCAGTGTTCATTCCGGGAGTGGACAACTGGGAAGCAGACTTCCTCAGCAGGCACGACCTCCACCCGGGAGAGTGGGGACTTCATCCAGAAGTCTTCCACATGATTGTGAACCGTTGGGAAAGACCAAAGGTGGACATGATGGCGTCCCGCCTGAACAAAAAAACTGGACAGGTATTGCGCCAGGTCAAGAGACCCTCAGGCACATGCTGTGGACGTTCTGGTAACACCGTGGGTGTACCAGTCGGTGTATGTGTTCCCTCCTCTGCTTCTCTCACCCAAGGTATTGAGAATTATAAGACGTAGAGGAGTAAGAACTATACTCGTGGCTCCGGATGGGCCAAGAAGGACTTGGTACCCGGAACTTCAAGAGATGCTCACAGAGGACTCATGGCCTCTGCCGCTAAGAAGGGACTTGCTTCAGCAAGTACCATGTCTGTTCCAAGACTTACCGCGGCTGCGTTTGACGGCAGGGTGGTTTAACGCCGGATCCTAAGGGAAAAAGGCATTCTGGAAGAGGTCATTCCTACCCTGGTCAAAGCCAGGAAGGAGGTGACCGCACAACATTATCACCACATGTGGCGAAAATATGTTGCGTGGTGTGAGGCCAGGAAGGCCCCACGAAGAAATTTCAACTCGGTCGATTCCTGCATTTCCTGCAAAACAGGAGTGTCTATGGGCCTAAAATTGGGGTCCATTAAGGTTCAAATTTCGTCCCTGTCGATTTTCTTCCAGAAAGAATTGGCTTCAGTTCCTGAAGTCCAGAAGTTTGTCAAGGGAGTACTGCATATACAACCCCTTTTGTGCCTCCAGTGGCACTGTGGGATCTCAACGTAATTCTGGGATTCCTCAAATCACATTGGTTTAAACCGTTCAAATCTGTGGATTTGAAATATCTCACATGGAAAGTGACCATGCTGTTGGCCCTGGCCTCGGCCAGGCGAGTGTCAGAATTGGCGGCTTTGTCTCACAAAAGCCCATATCTGATTGTCCATTCGGACAGGGCAGAGCTGCGGACTCGTCCCCAGTTTCTCCCTAAGGTGGTGTCAGTGTTTCACCTGAACCAGCTTATTGTGGTACCTGCGGCTACTAGGGACTTGGAGGACTCCAAGTTGCTAGATGTTGTCAGGGCCCTGAAAATATAAGTTTCCAGGACGGCTGGAGTCAGGAAAACTGACTTGCTGTTATCCTGTATGCACCCAACAAACTGGGTGCTCTTGCTTCTAAGCAGACGATTGCTAGTTGGATGTGTAGTACAATTCAGCTTGCACATTCTGTGGCAGGCCTGCCACAGCCAAAATATGTAAATGCCCATTCCACAAGGAAGGTGGGCTCATCTTGGGCGGCTGCCCGAGGGGTCTCGGCTTTACAACTTTGCCGAGCTGCTACTTGGTCAGGGGCACACCCTGACTGAGGAGGACCTGGAGTTCTCTCATTCGGTGCTGCAGAGTCATCCGCACTCTCCCGCCCGTTTGGGAGCTTTGGTATAATCCCCATGGTCCTGACGGAGTCCCCAGCATCCACTTAGGACGTCAGAGAAAATAAGAATTTACTTACCGATAATTCTATTTCTCGTAGTCCGTAGTGGATGCTGGGCGCCCATCCCAAGTGCGGATTGTCTGCAATACTTGTACATAGTTATTGTTACAAAAATCGGGTTATTATTGTTGTGAGCCATCTTTTCAGAGGCTCCGCTGTTATCATGCTGTTAACTGGGTTCAGATCACAGGTTGTACAGTGTGATTGGTGTGGCTGGTATGAGTCTTACCCGGGATTCAAAATCCTTCCTTATTGTGTACGCTCGTCCGGGCACAGTATCCTAACTGAGGCTTGGAGGAGGGTCATGGGGGGAGGAGCCAGTGCACACCACCTGATCCTAAAGCTTTTACTTTTGTGCCCTGTCTCCTGTGGAGCCGCTATTCCCCATGGTCCTGACGGAGTCCCCAGCATCCACTACGGACTACGAGAAATAGAATTATCGGTAAGTAAATTCTTATTTTTGAATTCAAGTTTAAAAAATGTATTATAGCTTTTGGGAATAGGGGACTGTCAGGGGCTAACCCGTAAGAATCAAAAAAGTAACATTCACGCTGTTAAAATAAGCGGCCAACCAGTGCTCACCCGGCTGCCCGCTGCTATGCGTATTGATACAAACGCGCAGGGGTATTGCGCCAGTTTACTGACCGGTAACATATCGCACGGATACGTTCCTTTAAAAATATGCCGTGTGCTTTGCACAGCGTACAGAATACAGTTTATCTGTAATGTGTTCATTTTTTCAGCAGCGTAGTGTTAGTTTATTTCATTTATAGATAATCGTACAGCACATCGCGCCTTTGATTAATCTCGATGATGTTATCAAATAGAGCGTATATTATCACATTGACTGTCCGGTCCAACGCTTCTGCAAAGCGGAGTTCGGCACGTAGATTGCCTGTTCTTATCAGGGAAAGGTGTTCTCCACACTCCTGTTCTGGTGAAAGGCCAAAAGCAAATAGCGTGTAGCCTCTGAGGTACTCTTCGCGGTCAATCAGTATACCATTGTCAGATTTCTGCTTATTTGTGATCTGTATGAGTGACATATACTCTCTTACAGCATTACCGCGTTCAAAGTCGGGTTGAAATGGTTTGGCGGGGTGCGGTGTTCCATCCAGATAAAGGGACGCAAAACTTAAATTTTTATGTTCAAAGCAAAGGGGATTCCGGTTATGGATTCCTGAAAATGATTCGTTATCCACAAAACAGGCTATAACTGTTTTCGGCACTTGACCTAAAAATAGATTTTCTAGATTAAATACTCTACTGCCTGTTGGTACGCTGTAGATTTTCATCCCAACGCGGTCAATCGCGTATTTCGCGTTACCGTTTAACAGGGCCTGCGCGTGCCCAATCCGCACGGCTGGTGAGACCTGAACTCTTTTCACGAACAGGGATGCCGCTGTGATCTGTATTTTAAAGTCATCCGCTTCAGACGACATTAAGCAGAATGCATCTTTGTTTCTGGTTAGTTTAATCTTCAGATCAACGGCGTTTAAAATTAGTTTATGTTGATGGAAAAGGTCGCAGTGAAGCGGTCCTAGCAATTCAACTGTGCGACTCTGCTCTGTTGCTCCTGCTCGTTTTTTGAACCCCGTATTCGGACCGTCCAGCGCCGTGTTGTTAAATTCACCAGCCGAATCTTTGTAAAATAATCCTGTTGTGTGTTTTGTTGACAATGCATCCGAGCTGTAATTCAATATAGTCTCAATGTACGCGCGGTATGCGTAAAGATTGTTGGATTGTGATATGAGCCTGTCGCCCAAAGTTACATCCACTTGGTTGAATAAACTTGCTATTGGGTAATTAATAAGTGCGACCCGCGCACCTTGCGGTATCGGTGTGTTATCAGTTCGTACGATCTTGCATGTCACGTACAACAGCATGTTGTTCAGATCGTAGTAGTGTTCACCGCTGGCTACTATATAAAATTCAAGCAGAGCTGTGTCGGATAACGCCTCTAAAGGTTGAACTTCGACGTATAGACTTTTCTCTATGCTAGTTTGTGTGGGGGCACGTCAAAAAGATCCAGCTCTGTTTTTGCACATTCAACGGACTCGTGGTGTATGAAAGACATGTTTAAAAAATATCACCAACGGAGCGCTTCGGCTTTCTCTTCTTCTTTGAGTTGCGTCGTCTGTTTTTTATTTAAAAAGGGTATGTCCCAAGGCGGAAGCGCTATCATACGCTTCCGTTTTCTTTTAGACACGCCTTTTCTTGTATATATTAGTCCTGAACCGTCTTGCTTTGCTTGGTTCGCCTCGTGTATCTTATTCACCACGGCCGTTGTGGCTTGCCCGATAACATCTTTCGCTATATTACGTGCGGCGGTCTTCATATGCGGTTTAGCTAACTCTAAACCTCTCCGGAAAAGAGGAACAGCTTTTCTGAAAAGACTTCGAAAAATACCACCTAAACCACAGCTGTACATGTACGCGCTGCCGTGAAAACCTAGTAATCCATTACCGGCTTGAGATTTATAATATTGCGCGTAGAGGCCCGGATCGCCATAATTTTTAACAGCGACCATTCTGCTTAGTTAATAAAATTCAGTTTTGCGGCGTCTGAAGTGTAGCTTCACGATCGCTTTCCCAAACTTAAATGCCATGTTCTCGTTCTGGTCGTTCTTTATCTCTATGGCTATCGTGTCAAAATGTGTTTTGCACAATGGTACATAATCGGGCTTCTCGTATCGTATTGTGACCACCTCATTGTTATAAGCCTTCATTTCAACAGTGCGAAGTAGCGGTACATAACTATCCCCGACCCGCTGGTGTTCGATAATGTCTGTGTACACGTACATCGTATATATTGGCCGCCTTTGATGTCGGCGCATGGTTTAGAAATCTTAGTTTTAGGTTGTAAACCCAGTATCCATGTCAGCTTAGAACCGGCGTGGATTTGATACAACAGCTTACTGTCGCATGTTACAACGCGTGCAAACGGATCGTATGTTAGTCTTAATCCAACGTCCAGTTTCAGTTGTACAATTTCAGCATTGATTACGTTCAGTAACGCTTCGATTGTTTCATAAAAACCCGGTTTAATGCACAAACTTGCGACTCTCGCCACCGGCTGATCCGCCGTTCCATCCCATGATAATTGCAGTCTACAATCTTGTAAATCCAATGTATTCCACATGTGCGGATATTGTATCTCAGTAAGTGCTACTTCCCATTCGCCATTTAAGTCTATCGGTTTAACCAACTTTGTTGTATAGTTAGAAATCTTATTTTGCGGGAAAGTAACTGCCGAGGCGTTGCTGGGTAAGGTTATGTAGAACGACTTGTCATCCATCGCTCGTCTTGTTTAGATAGTGATGAGCTTTATATGTCTTTTATCACCGATGCCGCGACCCAACTGTTAAATTTTGCGGGGTACCCGCGCCACTTGACTAATGCGTATTTTCGGCCTCTGACCGTCTTATTTTTTAAAATCTTTTCCACTTTGTAAACCCTGTTTTAGTTTTTTGGTATGCTTTGAAGCTCTTCGGGGTAAAAACTACCTGTTATAACTTCCCCGTACAGATCTGCCAACTTATAAAGCAGCTTAAGCCCCTTAGTGTTCACACTATGTACAACAAATATCTCCTCAGAAAAACTCTGTTCGTAACCTTTCTGAAATATGTCCTTATATTTAGAAATACGGACGTGGTCACCGATTCCTAAACAAACGGGGGCTTTCTTACTTCTAAAGTAATCACTGTAGGTCGTTTTGAAGACACTCAATGCGTTAGAGTCATTCACATCGTTTGGAGCGCACTTAATCGTTCTATGGTATGTGTTATTATAGCTGCGTATGAAGTCTTGTAAAACGTCTATATATCTGTAGGTATTCTTTGCCGTGAAATAGCGCCACATGCGTGTTTTTAAAGTCCTATTGAAGCGCTCTATAACAGCCGCTTTCACATCGTTATTGGTCGTGAAATGCTTTATACCGTATTTTTCTAACACCTTTTTTAGGTTTCTGTTTAGAAACTCTTTACCATTATCGGTTTGTAGCTTCATCGGCACAGCACCCCGCTGGAATATTTTTTCGACAGCATTAGCGACTGTTGCGGCGTTCTTAGCGGTCAGACTTTCAGCCCACACCCTCTTACTGAATATATCGATGACTGTTAATATGTATTTAACACCATCGTTGTATTTTGACAGATCTATCAGCGAAACCAAATCGCATTGCCACTGTTGGTTTATACCCGATACTCAAATCATGCTCCTTTTATAGTTTTTTCTTGCCGGTTTGTGCAACGTGTAAGCGTCTTGTTCTTGTAACCACTTTCTTACGTCGGATCTTTTAAATTTATTTTTAACCGACCCATAATATTTATCAATGCCGCTAAAACTACCTGGTTTTAACACTGTGTAATATGCATCTTTCATCCGCTTGATTTGACGCACTGCATTGCGTAACATTCTGCGACTGGTGTTACGTGACACTCTTTTCAAAGCCATTATCTTTTAATACAGTTTAATATCAAGCTCTATAAATTTTATATTACATTTTATATAAAAGCGATATCAAACACTATCATTTAATATTAAAGGGGGCGTGCCACTGGAGAAAGGGGTGGAGCAACTGTCACTTTGACAGAAAGGTGGTCTTTCTCTACTTAGTAGGGGCAAAGACAAATACCGGGTAAATAGGAGATGAGGTCCGGAGATCTTACCGCAAACAGCTCCCACCAAACAATGTGCCAGCCAGGGAGATAGTGAATTCTGCCACGTAGAAGGGAAAGATTCTGTCACCCCGAGGTAGTAGACACCGCCAGCCGGGAGCACTCATGACAGCATTCGTCCACCAGCTCCCGGTGTCTCAGCTGTACCGTCATCTGAGGAGAATATGTAGCCATGCAGCAAGGATCCCACCCGCTCTCAGCAGCAAGGCATCGGCTCCACGGGCGTCCAGTAGCAGGATGTTGAGGTACTGAACTGGAAGACAAGTCATACGGGATGAAGGTAAGATGAGACAGCTCCTCCACTCCAGCCCCGCAGGTCACAGCGAAGTCAGGGATCAACGTAGGAGCCGCCGTTAGGATCCAGCCGGTATCATCAATAAAGTGTGGTTGCCAGAGCCAGCGGGTCGCAATCCAGAGGGTAAATCAGGGAAGTCGCGTGCCGCTAATTAGTGGGAAGAGTTCCAGCCAGGCACCGCCGGTACACAGGAGGCAAGGGCACCACACCGCTGGAGCTCCAAATACAACCCGGGGCAGCAGACGGAGAGGGAGCCAAGCAGAGCAGCGAGGTGTCCCGCAGCGTTACACAGCCGCAGGGCACAAGACCGCCAACCAGATATATACCTCCATCCCAGGAGCAACACAGCAGCCCCGTCAGACAGGCGCCAGCAGTCTCACTCAGAGGGTGTTGTATCGCCGGCTGGGTACACCACGGTCAGTAGGGGCACAGGAGTGAAAACCAAGGGGGAATGCTTAGTCAGATCCCAGCCACACAGAGGGCAAGCAGAGAGATCTCCAGCCATACGGAGCGGTATTGCAGACACTCCAACTGCCAGGCTGAGGTTCACGTCAAAATGTGGCGTCTAGGGAGATCACCGTTATCACTGGCCAGACTTCCGTTAAAAAGTCATATTCCAACCAGGTAAAGATATCACAGGCATCCACCCCACTTAAGCTATCCGATGAGGTAGTTAAAGTATGTGAAACAACACAGTAGGAGATAGATGGAGGCAGATAGCTGGAGCCTATGTCGGGAGAGCTGATAAAAAGCGGCCATGCAAGATGCCCCGCCCACCGGAAGTCTGCTATGTACCAATATTATAGTACGTATGTAATATGTATAGCCACAGTAGCTCACACAATGTTATCTATATCAAGCAGATACACCTCTAATTAAAGTTAAGCACAAATGGCTCCAGGTAGACATAAATCCTTCTCAGGAAGCACTATGCAAAAATTAAGTGCACAGATAAAGCAATTGTAATGTTGAAATACCTACAATATGGGTTCATTCATAACAAAATGCCCCCACTTACATGGATATAAAAAGTAACACAGTTATAAAAAGCTATTGATTCCTAGATGGTCATTAAGGCCCCTAAGATGTACTGTGCCCAGACAGTGTATCCACCTCATCGATCATACGGTATCTTAATGATACCAAAAGGTGGCGTGCCTGGCAGAAATGCCTGGCAACTGGTTGTCTGCTGCTTCCCTTTGCAATGGCCATCTTAATAGCCGACCTGTGTGCTGCCATATGTTCCTTAAACATCCTTTTAGTCTTACCAATGCATGACAGCCCACGTGGGCAAAGCAACCGATAAACAACAAATTTGGTGCTACACGTAAGAGTCTGATTTATATAATAAGTGTGCCCAGTATGTGGGTGTTGATATGTATTACCAGGTATGAGGAACTGGCAGGTAGCGCAGTACTTCTGATGCAACCCTTTTTATTATTTCTAGATGTGACCAAACGTACAAAATAATCCATCACACCAGCTTTAACTAAAATGTCCCGAAGGATTTTTCATCTAGTATAGCAGGACATGGGTTTGGGTTATCCCAAATTTACCTCAGGGTCACTTTGTACTATATGCCATAGTTTTTAGAAATGGTATTGATGCCAGGGGTAGCTGCACTAAATCGGCATACCCAGGGGATCATAGGTTGATGATGAACTATTTTAAGAGCCTCAGATAGTAATTGAGATCACTCTACTGGCAGTGCTTTCTATATAGCCTCCACCAATAGTGAGAGATGGTAACCTCTGACTCTAAATTTAGCCACCATTTCATTCACTTGTTGTTCGGCCAGTAGAGGGTCAGACGTAATACGTCCGATTCTCAAAAAATGTGAATATGGTAAACCCTGCTTTAGTGGTTTAGGGTGAAAACTATCATAGTGCAGCAAGATAATGTGATCAGTGGGTTTTGTAATAGTGACGTACAAATGACGCCATCTTTTATAGATATCTGAACATCTAAGTAGTTAATTACCTTACTACTGATGGTGTATGTTAATTTCGGTTGTGCTTATAAATGACCTCTATCAACACTGCTTTAGTGCCTTTCCAAAATATCAAGAGATCGTCGATGTAGGTATTTCCAGCCACATCTGGATTATCAAAAAAGATTTGCTGTTCAATCTCGAACATAAAAATGTTTGAATAAGCCTGGGATACCGATAACCAGAGGCGGATTAGCCATAGGGTTCACAGGGAAGATTCCCGGTGGGCCGACGCATCCGTGGGGCCTGTTTTGTTTGAGGACATGTGGTCCTTTTTATAGACATAATGAATTAGATGCTAAATAGTTTGCATATATGAAAATTACTTTGCCACTTAGCCTGTGATTGCAGATGATCTAGTGTATGCTCTGTCTGCCTGCTTGGCTGACATATAAGATTGAGTGAATAGTGATTGGGATACGGTTGGTGTAATAAGCAAGAAAATATATATTTCTAAAGAATGATATAGTTTCCCAAATTCTGAAGGGGTATCATATAAAGTGCTCATAATATTTAATTTTATTTCTTTATAACTTCCCCCTTGATGCTGGACATGCCCACTATCTGAAAAGTTTTGGGGGGAGG
Source organism: Pseudophryne corroboree (assembly GCF_028390025.1). Classification (NCBI taxonomy): domain Eukaryota; kingdom Metazoa; phylum Chordata; class Amphibia; order Anura; family Myobatrachidae; genus Pseudophryne; species Pseudophryne corroboree. Next base: position 385,588,822 of record NC_086445.1, read on the forward strand.
GTGCTGCTGCCATGGCCCATGGCTAGACCTTACACCGCTGCTGCTGCCCATGTGGAACCGCTTTTGGTTCCAAATCCGCCCCTGCCGATAACCCCATCGCGCAACCAGTGCGCTGTAGGTACATATGGCCATCATACACAAAGAAATTCTTAATAAGGATCATATGCAACAAATTAAGGTTGACCCTAAAGGTAGTTTTTGACAGCCAGTAACCCACAGTTGTGTGGTATTACCGTGTAGAGACTTTGCACATCAATACTACACATCAAGATGTCACAATTAAATTTAGGTAGATTATCTAATTTTCTAAGCAAAGTAGAGGTGTCTAACAAGAATCGTGGATGTGCTTGAATACACAACCGGAACATTGAGTCCAAATATAACACTGCTGGTTGGAACAATGACTTGGTAGCAGATATGATTGGTCAGCCAGTTGGCTGGAACAGAGGTTTGTGGCTTTTTGGAGTTGTATAAAACATGGGCATTACCGGATGGGAAGCTAGCAATGCATCCTTTGATGTCACTGCTATCGGATACACGCTACCGGAAGTGGGCGGGTGATCCATCTTCCAGACGCTGGTGAGGACTATGGGGATGGAGATATTTAAGGTAAGAATCTGTTATTGCTTGTATTGACCCGATGAAAATGCCAGAATAAAGGCATTAAAACATCGTACTTCACATACAAGTACAGGCGGTCCTATAGAGAGGGATAGTATTCAACCCACTCCCAATTTGTAAGAACCAGGCGGCACTCCCAAATTGGGAGTGGGTTGAATACTATCCCTCTATATAAGGACCGCCTGTACTAGTATGTCTCTGTAAGGATGGCACCGCGGCAGTTGCAATGTATAAAAGGAGTGACTACCAATCTATGTTTTTATATATATATATATATCCTCAGGGCCTTAACGGGGCTAGTCCCCGAAACATGTCGGTAAATTAAAACTGACCTTTTTACCTTTGCAAAAACCTGCGTGAGTGCCACCTTCATTTCTTCTACATTTATACGAGGTAATTCCTCCGGGAGGGCACCGCAGTAACATCATTCACACAGAAGAGTGCCGGGACTGTCTGTTTATATATATATATATATATATATATATATATATATATACATAAAGAGAGGCCGTCAATTAACCGGCTGTCGGGATCCCGGCTGTCAGGATACAGACACCGGAAGCCTGACACCCAGTGTAATACTGGAGGTCGGAATTCCGACCGCCAGCTGGAATCCCCATTTGGGTGGTTGTCCACACCACCACCCGAGGGGGAATATAACTCTGTGATGAGTGCAGCGAGCTCACGAGGGGACATGCTGCGCTTGCTGCTAGTATCCCAGCTATCAAGATCCCGTCATCAGTCTCCTGACCGCCGGGAACCTGACAGCCAGGAGAGGCTCTGGTACCTGCTCCAGTGCTGATGGCGCACACATTCTTGACCAGGACGTTGTGGTACGAACTACTGCACCACTGCACGGACTGGGAGCAGTACTGAGCCAGGAGGAGCCATATGGGCAGGAGCTCCCTGTGGCCTGTTTGGGCAGAACACTGCTATGGTGAGAGGTGAGGTATGCCACAATTGGGACACCTTCGGTGGCACTTGTGTGTACATTGGACCAGCTTTTACTTATTTGTGTAACTGGCCCCCCTGTTAGGTGGTTGCAACCTACCTTGGGGAAATCTGACAGACTTTTGTGGTGGAACCTTGAACTTGGACTTCATGTGGACTATTTGAACATTGTGTACCCATGAAAAAAGGCCCACCACAATAAGGATGGACTGTCTAGGCCGGAGCCTAACCCCACCACGTAGCGTCCCCTTCACCCCAAGAGACTGCGGGACCAGGAGCCAAATCGTTGGGACATGACTCGCTGGTTTTCCCGCTTGAATTGGGGGGGAAAGGAGTGTGGCCGGAGACTCTGGCGGCCACATGGTTAATGCACTTTGTGCACTTGGAAACCAAGTGGCTCACAACTCAAAGGGACTCTACATCTAGGGGTTGGTTGGGTAGATAAAAAAGGAGAGTTGGTAGACTTACCTTCATTAACTCTCTTTCTTCAAGGTCCATAGCATCCACAGGGGATACAATGGGGTTGTAGGCAGTGGTAAAGGACAGGGCACCAAGCAAGCTTTTAGGTATCCCAAGATGCTCCGGTAATTTCCCCCCTATACCCGCCTCCATGCTCATGCAGATCAGTTTTGTCAGCAAGCCCAAGGCAGGAACAGGATATTAGAGAAGGAAGAATTGGTACACACAACACACTCTCACAGACTGAAAGGAACCAGTGACCAAGAATAGAAACCCATAGGAGCCAGGCGCATCAGGGTGGATTCACTGTGGATCCTATGGACCTCGAAAGAAAGAGTTAATGAAGGTAAGTGTACCATAACTCTTCTTTACTTCTTTGGGTTTTATAGGTTTCACAGGGGGGACAATGGGGATGTCCCAAAGCAGTTGTTCAAGGGATGGGATGCTCCTGAGTGCATAGGAGAATCTGATGTCCAAATGAAGCATCCTGGGAAGCAAATGTATCAAAGGCATAGAACCTGAGAAAGGGGATGACAGAAGACCACATGGCAGCCTTACACACTTTTCGGCGGACACACCACGGCATGCTGCCCACGAAGAACCCACAGAGCGAGTAGAATGAGCAGAGTCAGTAGCCTGCACAGGAAGGTCAGCCTGTGTGTATGCCTATGAGATAGTCATGCAAATCCATCTGGCCAGAGTCTGTTTGTTAGCAGGCCAGCCGCTCTTGTGGAATCCATAGAGGACAAAGAGGGAATCTGATTTCCTGATGGAACTGGTATGATCTACTTAGATCCGGAGAGCATGGACCACATCAGGGAGGCCTCCCACACCAAAAGATCCAGGGAGAGGAAGGCTGGTACCACACTTTTTTTGTTAAGGTGGAACTTGGACAAAGCCTTGGGAAGGCAACCAGGCTGAGGTCGAAGAACAGCCTTGTCCGGATGAAAAATCACAAAGGGAGAGAGACAGGAGAGCACCACAAAATCTGATACCCAATGGGCACATGGAAAAGCCAGTAGGAATATTGGGGGTCATTCCGAGTTGTTCGCTCGTTATTTTTTTCTCGCAACGGAGCGATTAGTCGCTAATGCGCATGCGCAATGTCCGCAGTGCGACTGCGCCAAGTAAATTTGCTATGCAGTTAGGTATTTTACTCACGGCATTACAAGTTTTTTTCTTCGTTCTGGTGATCGTAATGTGATTGACAGGAAGTGGGTGTTTCTGGGCGGAAACAGGCCGTTTTATGGGTGTGTGCGAAAAAACGCTACCGTTTCTGGGAAATACGCGGGAGTGGCTGGAAAAACGGAGGAGTGTCTGGGCGAACGCTGGGTGTGTTTGCGACGTCAAACCAGGAACGACATGCACTGAACTGATCGCAGATGCCGAGTAAGTGTGGAGCTACTCAGAAACTGCTAAGAAGTGTCTATTCGCAATTTTGCTAATCTTTCGTTCGCAATTTTGATAAGCTAAGATTTACTCCCAGTAGGCAGCGGCTTAGCGTGTGCAAAGCTGCTAAAAGCAGCTTGCGAGTGAACAACTCGGAATGACCCCCATAGTCTTTGCTGTAAGCCACTTGAGATCCACTGAATCCAGGGTTCAAACGGATGCTCCTGAAGTGAGTTGATAACCACTGACAAATCCCAAGGAGCCACTGGGGAGGACATAGGGACATAGGGAGGTTGAACATGAAGCACACCTTGGAGAAAAGTGTGAACATCTAGCAGTGGAGCAATCCTGCGCTGGAACCAAATGGACAGAGCAGAGATGTGCACTTTGATGGCCAGGAGTCCGAGATCCAATCCAGCTTGAAGGATGGCAAGGATCTGGGAAACTTTAAACACCATAGGGTCGTAGTGTCGGGCAGCGCACAACTGGAAATAGGTATGCCACACCCGGTAATACAGTAGATAAGGGCAGAGGCTGGCTTTAGCGATCAGAGCATGGTCCGAACCACAGAGTGAGAGAAACCTTTGGACCTTAGGGTGGGAGATTCAAGAGCCACGTCATCAAAGACAGATGGACTAGGTCCGGGTAGAGACAGGAACCCTGAGACAGCAGGTCTGGATGGAGAGAAAAGGAGTGTTGATGGAGATAATCTGAATCAGTCCAGGTGGGACAATAATTGAACGTGGCCCAGCAGCAAAAGATGCAGAGGATCTTAGAAGCTGCACAAGCCCAGTTATCTTGTCAACCCAATCAAACTCACCTGACCGCTCACCAAGTGAACACTGGGAGCACTAAGCCCATCCAACAAGTCGCTTACTGAATGACCCTGGGTGTTATGAGGCAGGTAAAGACTGTGATCAATGAGATGCTAGCCTTGGGGGTCACTGTACCATCTAAAAGCCCATAGGCTGTTGGAGTCGTGTCGGTTCCCAAGAAAGATGAGACCACATGGTTTTGCGTGGACTATCGCAAATTGAATGAAGTAACCATAACTGACACTTGCCCTATGTCCTCTGTCGACAAGCTGGACTTAAGTAAGATTTACTGCCAAATCCAGCTTACCAAAGAAGCCCAGGAGCATTCTGCCTTTATCACGCACATAGGACTCTTTGAGTGTACTATCATGCCTTTCAGGATGAAGAACACCCCTGCCACATTCCAGTAAACAGTGACTGACCTAATCGAGACGTGTCAAGACCTCCATGATACTGCCATCTTCAGCCATACCTGGAGCATCTTTTAACTTATGTGGCAGAAGTGCTCAAGAGGATCAGGGCTCACCATATGCTCAGATAAATGTCAGATGGGGATGGCTGAGGTTCAGTACCTAGGACATGAGATTGGAGGAGGCACTATTAGACCGGATACGGCAAAGGTGGAGGCTACTGTCAATTGGCCCTGACTTGTCAACCAGAAGCAAGTGCAGGCTTTCCTTGGAGTTGCAGGGCTGTGTCCTAGGCTCTGTAGGACTTGACCAAAAGAGATAAGCTCAGAAGATTGAATGGACTGTTGAGTGTGAGCAAGCCTTCAACACCTTAAAAGAGACACTGACTCGAGCCCTGGTGTTAGCTACCGCTGACTACAATAGAAAGTGGGAGAAGATGGTAGGGAACATCCAGTCGTGTATCTATCTCATAAGCTAGTTAAGCGAGAGATAACCTATGCCACTATCGAGAAGGAATGTCCAGTCATAGTCTGGGCCTTAAAGAAACTACAATATCTACTTATCTGTATGGGAAAGAATTCACTGAATTCAAGAATTTCCACCTCGGGGGAAAATGGGATGTTGTTGAAGTGAAATTTGGTATTACAAGGTTTCAACTCTTCCATTTCCGACAAAAAGAGACAGGGCCATCACAACGCTGATGGGTTTTCCAGATGTGAGGAAACAAATGTCAAGCTTCGCAGACCTTCGGGCCGAGGCGACAGTCAGGATTCTGACAATGGGACCATGCCTGTGTCCTTGATTTAAGAAGGGGGAGATATGTGAGGAGGTAAGGGTAAGGAATCTCTAGGACTTGCCTGTATGTTAGAAATGAACGAGTTAACCCTGTGGGCCAAGTTCTGTTTTCTTAAATTGATGCCTCAGTCTGCAGAATTCCCATACAGGAAGCCTTCCAGAAGCAGGCAGCAGGAGTGTTCCTTTTAGAAAAGCCCTCCTCCTTCCCATCTGGAAAGAATGACAACATGATCCACCAATCAGAAAATAGGAAGTAGAATGAACCAGCAGGGAAGAATTGTGGGAGTGAGGAAGTATCAGGGAAAAAGAGAATGTGTTGTGGGGAGCTAGACTCACTGGAGTTGGGGTGTCAGACAATCTCAGTGTCATCAGTGATCAGCCACTCTGTCTACCCTGCTACAGCTGCCATTGCTACCACGACTGGAAGATATATAGAGCAGCTGGTAAGGGCTTTGCTGAACTCTGCTTGTTGTTCACGCAATTTCTGGATCTCTCTGAATAAAGCTCACCTTGTTTTTTTTATTGTATCCACTGAGTATCCTCCCATGCTCCTCCTCAATGACAGTGATAATGTCACAGTGCAGCACTCGGTGCCCGGCTACTGCCGAGAAGCCAGCATTTTGATGTCACCCCTTGGAAGATCCGCACCCGTCGCAGTATGGACACTTCCACCAGCCCCATGCCAGGAGCAAGAAATGTGAAACAGGCTTCCCTTCTCCAGACACACAACTCAGAACAACATGGAACTACACCCCCACAACACTCCCATGACTCTCCCACAAGGCAGAACTGCTCCGTGCGATCACAATGTCACCACACCCTCCCAAAATGCGTTTTTCACAGAAAATAGGATTTTAATACCTACCGGTAAATCCTTTTCTCTTAGTCCGTAGAGGATGCTGGGGATGCTTCAAGAACCATGGGGTATAGACGGGATCCGCAGACATGGGCACTTTAAGACTTTGAATGGGTGTGAACTGGCTCCTCCCTCTATGCCCCTCCTCCAGACTCCAGTTTAAGTAACTGTGCCAGGGAGACAGACATTTCGAGGAAAGAATTTATTGACAAACCACGGTGAGCATTTTACCAGCTCACACCTCCAGTATGCCGCAGAACGTGGCATTCAATAGAACAACCAATAACAGCATAACGCATGCCATGGCATGCATATCGTCAGAAACAGGCTGACTTAAACGCAACACACCATGTGTGTAAACATACCCAATAACTGCAGATACAGTACGCACTGGGACGGGCGCCCAGCATCTTCTACGGACTAAGAGAAAAGGATTTACCGGTAGGTAGTAAAATCCTATTTTCTCATACGTCCTGGAGGATGCTGGGGATACTTCAAGAACCATGGGGTTTATACCAAAGCTCTAGAACGGGCGGGAGAGTGCGGATGACTCTGCAGCACCGATTGACCCAACAAGAGGTCCTCAACAGCCAGGGTATCAAACTTGTAAACTTCTCAAAGGTGTTTGAACCCGACCAAGTAACTGCTCAGCAAAGCCGTAATGCCGAGACCCCTCGTGCAGCCGCCCAGAATGAGCCCACCTTTCTGGTAGAATGGGCCTTCACCGATTTTGGTAACGGCAATCCAGCCGTAGAATGAGCTTGGCGAGTCGTATTACAGATCCAGCGTGCAACAGTCTGCTTGGAAGCAGGAGTCCCAATCTCGTTGGGATCATACAGGACAACAGAGCCTCCATTGTCCTAATCTGAGCCGTTCTGGCTACATAAATTTTCAAAGCTCTGACCACATCTAGAGACTTTGATTTCCCACAGGCGTCAGTAGCCACTGGCACCACAATAGGTTGTTCATGCCACTTTAGGCAGAAATTGCTGGCGAGTTCTCAACTCCGCTCTGTCTTCATGGAAGATCAAATAGGGGCTCTTGTGAGACAAAGCCGCCAATTCAGATACCCGCCTTGCAGAGGCCAAGGCCAACAGCATGATCACTTTCCAAGTGACGAATTTCAACTCTACCTTACGTAAAGGTTCAAACCAATGAGATTGCAGGAACCACAACACCGCGTTAAGATCCCATGGTGCCACCGGGGGCACAAAGGGAGGTTGGATGTGCAGCCCGCCTTTCACGAAAGTCTGACCTTCTGGAAGGGAAGCCAATTCTTCTTGAAAGAAAATTGACAAGGCCGAAATTGTACTTTAATTGAGCCAAACTTTAGGCCTGCATCCACCACCGCTTGCAGAAAATGGAGAAAACGGCCTAGCTGAAATTCTTCCGTAGGAGCCTCCTTGGATTCACACCAAGACACATATTTTCTCCAAATACGGTGATAATGTTTCGCCGTAACCTCTTTTCTAGCCTGAAGCAGTGTGGGAATTACTTCACCGGGAATACACCTTCGGGCTAGGATCCTGCGCTCAACCTCCAAGCTGTCAAACGAAGCCGCGGTAAGTCTTGTTACACGCACGGCCCCTGCTGTAACAGATCCTCTTGTAGAGGAAGAGGCCAGGGATCTCCTATGAGCAACTCCTGAAGATCTGGATACCAAGCCCTCCTTGGCCAGTCTGGAACAATGAGGATTGCCTGAACCCTTGTTCTTCTTATGATTTTTATCACTTTTGGAATGAGTGGAATCGGAGGGAACACATATACAGATGGTGTCACTAGGGTGTCCACTGCTATTGCTTGAGGGTCCCTCGACCTGGAACAATATCTCGGAAGTATCTTGTTGAGGCGAGACGCCATCACGTCTATTTGAGGAATTCCCCAACGACTTGTCACTTCTGCAAAGACCTCTTGATGAAGACCCCACTCTCCTGGATGGAGATCGTGTCTGCTGAGGAAGTCTGCTTCCCAGTTGTCTACACCCGGAATGAAGACCGCTGACAGAGCGCTTACATGTCTTTCCGCCCAGTGGAAAACTTTTGTGGCTTCTGCCATTGCCGCTCTGCTCTTCGTTCCACCCTGGTGGTTTACGTACGCCACTGCTGTTAAGTTGTCTGACTGAATTAAGACGGGCAGATCGCGAAGAAGATGTTCCGCTTGCAGAAGGCCGTTGTAAATAGCCCTTAATTCCAGAATGTTTATTGCAGACAAGCTTCCTGGCTTGACCATTTTCCCTGGAAATTCTTCCCCCTGAATGACTGCTTCCCAGCCTCGGAGACTTGCATCCATGGACACCAGGATCCAATCCTGGATCCTGAACCTTCGTCCCTCTAGGAGGTGAGAACTGTGCAGCCACCACAGGAGAGAGATTCTGGTCCCGGAAGATAGGACTATTTTCCGGTGCATGTGCAGGTGAGACCTGGACCACATGTCCAACTGGTCCTGCTAAAACCACTCTGGCATTTAACCTGCTCACTGAATGGCCTCGTAGGCCGCAACCATCTTCTTCATCAACGGAACATATTGATGGATTGACACTGTTGCAGATCTGATCCGACTCTGGATCCTCAGAGCTCTTTCCACTGGAAGAAACAAACTCTCAACAGTTCTGTATCTAACATTGGCCCTCATTCCGAGTTGTTCGCTCGCTAGCTGCTTTTAGCAGCATTGCACACGCTAAGTCGCCGCCCTCTGGGAGTGTATCTTAGCATAGCAGAATTGCGAACGAAAGATTATCACAATTGCGAATAGAAAATTCTTAGCAGTTTCTGAGTAGCTCCAGACTTACTCAGCCATTGCGATCAGTTCAGTTAGTTTTGTTCCTGGTTTGACGTCACAAACACACCCAGCGTTCGCCCAGACACTCCCCCGTTTCTTCAGACACTCCCGTGTTTTTCCCAGAAACGCCAGCGTTTTTTCGCACACTCCCATAAAACGGCCAGTTTCCGCCCAGAAACACCCACTTCCTGTCAATCACAGTACGATCACCAGAACGATGAAAAATCCTTGTTATGCCGTGAGTAAAATACCTAACTCTTGAGTAAAATAACTAAGCGCATGCGCTCTGCGAACCTTGCGCATGCGCAGTAAGCGACTAATCGCAATATAGCGAAACTCGGCAACGAGCGAACAACTCGGAATGAGGGCCATTATTACCAACGCCGACAACCGCGTCGTTGGGATCAACAGTGATTCTGGCAAGTTCAGGAGCCAACCACTTTGTTGAAGAACTGTCAGGGAGAAACAACGTTTTGCACCACTTGTTTCTTGACCTCGCCGTACTCAGGAGAGCGTCCCAGTACAGAATAATAATGACTCTTACTATTGAAGGAAAACCATCATACCGCCATCACTCCGGTGAATTGGCAATGACAATCCTGAATAGCAGGATAGCAGACCCTCTTTCTCCTTTTACAGATTGGAGATCCCTGCCCTGAGAGATTCCATCTTGTAGTTCAACTTCTTAAGTAGAAATTTTTTAGATTGTTCTGACCGAGCCGTCCGGCCTCAGAAGCACGAAAAAGCTTGAATAACAGCTTTTTTTTTTGTGTGTGTGACCGGGACAGCAGGACAATTACCTGATCCTTGTTATGCACACCAGTGCCTGCAGGAAAGTACTAGTGTCAGAACTGTTATGCACTCCAGTGTCTGCAGGAATGTACTGGTGTTTGAACTGTTATGCAAAACAAATGGACTCACAGACAAACTGGGGAATATGACATAACGTACACAGAAGGTGATAGGGTAACAAAATACACACACAGTGAACAGAGAAGCCCAGAGGCTAAGGAACTGGGTATCTCCCTTGTATTAGAACTGCTCAGATGTAAAAAGCAAGATGTTGTGTTTTAATACGTAGAGAACCCGAAATGCTGTTGCTAAGGGCAACAGCAAAACCCTAAAGGGTTACCAACGGGTGTGGCAGTAAACTCCTTGGTCAGAGATGGAATGATAGACACAAGGAGAGCCTCCACAATCCTGATTCTCACTTGCAGTGCACAGGTTTAAGCTTACTGCCACTAAACTGACCCCTGACACCTAGCACAGTGAGACAGGATTAGACAGGCAAGTGTTAGACAGCCGCAAACTTGCTAAGTTCACAGAGTAATAACAGAACCCCAGCAAGCTAAACGACTGACTCCAGTCTTACTGCTAGGTCTGGATTGGCAGAGTGTAATACCAAATCCCCAGGCCTATTTGCAGTAAGCAACAAACAAATACAAAGCTACACAGTACTGGCTAACTTTCATGAACTGACTAACCAACAGAGATTCAGCAGCATCTGCTTACCCTGAAAAGAGGCCTTATAAAGCAGGTGCTGTCCACGCCCCACTCAGACCTCACAGACTGTGAGCACAAAAACCAGCACCGGATCCCCTGCCGTGCACAGAGCCTATAACCACTGCACAGCAAAAGACCCGAACCGGAGTATCAGCTGCGCTCAGGTTACTCCACTAGCACTTGTCTCCCGGTTGCCATGACGACGTGGCAGCACAGGGCAGGAGACCCTAACAATCCTGACCCAACTCTTGTATGGCGTCGCATACTACCGCCCCGTCCAGAGGAGAATCGATAAGGTCTATTTAAAAAATCAGTGAGGGGAATCGTCTGGAAACTCCAGTATGTCCCCCTTGGGACTCTATTCTTAAACTCACTGGTCCATGTCCATTCCAGGACTGACTGAAGAGTATAAGACGTTGTCCCACTGGTGTGGGCTCCCGCAAGATAGACCCAGCGACATGCGGTGGATGTGGTAGAAACAGAGGATGATTTCTGCTTCTGCGAACTTGAAAAGGCTGCTAACCTCTTACCTTTTCACCTTCCTCTACCTGCAAAGAAAGGGAAACCCGTATCCATTCGGTCTAAATGACTGCATCCTACAAAATTCGTCACCAACCATTGTGAGGGAGCATAGGTCAAGAAGGTAGACTTACCAGTGGTATCTGCTGAGATCAACTTAACAAAGCCATCCCCCAACCAGGTTTCACCTTCATAGGGAAGATACTCCAGTTCTTCTCGGAGTCAGCCTCAGCATTCCATTGGTGAATCCGCAACGCCCTCCTAGCCAAGACCGCCATGGAAGTGGTCCACGAACCCAAGAGTCCTACATCCCTTGTAGTCGCACGGCACTATGCTGCAATGATATAGACATGACTCAACTTCAGGAGTACCCTGCATACAACTACTCCCCCATGCGCATGTAATACAAGTATAATCAACGTACATGCGGACACATAATTAGAGTATCACATATCTTCCTTCATACGATCCTTTGTGACAGGGCCCCGTGCAGGGGGTGACTCTCACTTTATTCTATCCATGAGAAGGAATAATTTTACCTCAGCATTCATTATACATTTTTTAGATATATATGCATATATATACCTTCAAATGCACCTATACACACATATATCTATATATATATCTAATACGTATACATATATCCTTTTGTCAGGAACAGCAGGGTCCCTAGTGACGTTAATACATTCTAATGTGTATGAACAGGTACTGAATGCCGATTTTGTGGATCTGATCCGGAAACATTATGGTCGACATAAGAAAGATTATTCGAGTCGATCTCAGGGAGTAGTAATTGGTCAAAATAAAATTTTTGCGATCCTGAGGGGTCTGAGAGAAATCTATTCTATGAATATGACTCCCTCCATAAATATTATCGCGTCTGTGATCGTGCCACAGACCTATGTAACCTTACTATACATACATATACATATAGGTATAGCTCTTTCTGATATGCATCACATTTTCATGTCAATATCCACCAGTCAGATTTTGTTGGTGCCAACAGGGTCACCCCCACGTCTGTGTCTCCCATATAGTTTTCTCTTGGGAAAAATATACCTCTACTGACATGTTGACATTTATTTACATGTACCAAGTACCATTAGCAGTCGACAGCGCCGACATAGTCATTCCCTTTGTGGCAGTGCACTCAGCCTCAGATATGCCGACACACGTGTACCAAACACCCACCGACATTACACTGGCTATAAGGGATAGACCCCAGTACATTCTGTCATGGAAACACAGAAGGAGTTTACCAGCTCATTTCCACAGCGCTCATGATATAGTGTGCTTTTATTTTTAACTTATATTGCACCAAACAACTGTGCCCCCCCTCGTTTTTCACTCTGATCTGTGCAGCAGTGCTTTGGAAGGACCAGCGTCTCTGTGAGGAGAAAATGGCGCTGAAATGAGCTGTGAGGGGAAGCCCCACCCCCTTAATGGCGCGCTTCAGCCCCGCTATTACTTACAAATATTTATACTGGCGGGGGTTAAATATAGTGCCTAGGCACTTATATATTCTATTGCCAGTCTATGTTGAGGATTTATATGCTGCCCAGGGCGCCTCCCACCGCGCCCTGCACCCGACAGTGCCTGTGTGTGTGGGAGCATGGCGCACAGCGCGGCCACTGTGATGTACCTCAAAGCCGTCACTGAAGTCTTCTGATCTTCTTCTACTCACCTGTCTTCTGACTTCTGGCTCTGCAAGGGGGGTGATGGCGCGGCTCCGGGAACGAGCATCTAGGCGTACCTAGCAATCAGACTCTCTGGAGCAGAGCCTTGAAACTCACAGAAGTAGGTCTGCTTCTCTCCCCTCAGTCCCATGATGCAGGGAGACTGTTGCCAGCAGTGCTCCCTGAAAATAATAAACCTAACAAAGTATTTTCAGAGAAACTCAGTAGAGCTCCCCTGTGTGACCAGTCTCACTGGACACAGAATCTAAACTGTAGTCTGGAGGAGGGGCATAGAGGGAGGAGCCAGTTCACACCCATTCAAAGTCTTAAAGTGCCCATGTCTCCTGCGGATCCAGTCTATACCCCATGGTTCTTGAAGCATCCCCAGCATCCTCTAGGACGTATGAGAAAGACAGATCTGGCAAAGAACGTACTGATTACAGAATGGAGATATACCAAACAGCATAATCCACATCTGTGCATGCAGGGCCGGTGATAGGGTGCAAGGTACCACCCTGCAAACTATACATTTGCACCCTCTTTTTCTCATGCTTTATAAAGGGACAGCATGCGCTTAGGGCGCGCATCACAAAAAAAGATGTCTCACAAGGAAGGGGTGTGTGGCCACACAAGAGTACCCCCAATTCAAATTACGTGACACACAGTAGCACAATCTTATTCACATTACGCCGCACATAGCGCCCCTGATTCATATTTACAACACATAGTATTATTACTATTATCTTTTATTTATATAGCGCCATGAGGAATCCGCAGCGCCCAATTACAGAGTACATAAACAAATAAAACAGGAAAAAAGTAACTTACAGTTGAAGACAATATAGGACAAGTACAGAGTAAATAAACGTAGTTACATTAGCAGATGACACTGAAATAAGTATCAGGACGGCAGAAAACCGCGGGATTTGGTGCAGTCGAAGATTATTAAAGTAAGAAAAGGATAGGCACATGAGGGAGGAGGGCGCTACTCCTTATTGAGGTAACGTCACACAGTAATACCATTTTCTCTGACGTCCTAAGTGGATGCTGGGACTCCGTAAGAACCATGGGGAATAGCGGCTCCGCAGGAGACTGGGCACAACTAAAGAAAGCTTTAGGACTACCTGGTGTGCACTGGCTCCTCCCTCTATGACCCTCCTCCAGACCTCAGTAAGAATTTTGTGCCCGGCTAAGCTGGATGCACACTAGGGGCTCTCCTGAGCTCTTAGAAAAAGAAAGTTTATTTTAGGTTTTTTATTTTCAGTGAGATCTGCTGGCAACAGACTCACTGCTACGAGGGACTAAGGGGAGAGAAGCGAACCTACCTGCTTGCAGCTTGGGCTTCTAGGCTACTGGACACCATTAGCTCCAGAGGGATCGAACACAGGCCCAGTCTCAGTCGACCGGTCCCGGAGCCGCGCCGCCGTCCCCCTTACAGAGCCAGAAGCAAGAAGAGGGTCCTGGAAATCGGCGGCAGAAGACTTCGGTCTTCATCAAGGTAGCGCACAGCACTGCAGCTGTGCGCCATTGCTTCCCATGCACACCTCACACTCCGGTTACTGATGGGTGCAGGGCGCTGGGGGGGGGGGGCGCCCTGGGCTGCAATATTGAGTACCTTGTGTCAAAGTCGGAAAAATATCATGCTACACGTTGCCATATATCCACCCCATGCACGTGCCTGCTGCACGTGCACATTCTCTCCCGTGCGTACGGATACTCGCAGCTGCGTGATGGCGCCTCCTCGGCCATGCGCTCGAGCGCGTGGTATGTGCATTTTTACGGTAGAGTTCGTGTGCATCTAGCGGGCGACTCAATCGTTAAATAATAAAACCAAATAGTATGTTTTATAGATAATGTTCCCCTTAATAATGACTGTAAGTTTGTTTAATGTAAATGGTCGCTGGACAGAGGAATTTCTCTTTGCATGGTACGAAGGGTCAGACAGGGTTTGAGCAGCTGTGTCTCGTACCTAACTAAAGAACATTTTATTAGAAACCATCCAGTGCTGGTTAGGTAAAGATTAATCGCTCCTGCGTATAGTTATGGCCATTAGTATTTTCTGGACATTTACTAAGGCCCTCATTCCGAGTTGTTCGCTCGGTATTTTTCATCGCATCGCAATGAAAATCCGCTTAGTACGCATGCGCAATGTTCGCACTGCGACTGCGCCAAGTAACTTTGCTATGTAGAAAGTAATTTTACTCACGGCTTTTTCATCGCTCCGGCGAACGTAATGTGATTGACAGGAAATGGGTGTTACTGGGCGGAAACACGGCGTTTCAGGGGCGTGTGGCTGAAAACGCTACCGTTTCCGGAAAAAACGCAGGAGTGGCCGGAGAAACGGTGGGAGTGCCTGGGCGAACGCTGGGTGTGTTTGTGACGTCAACCAGGAACGACAAGCACTGAACTGATCGCACAGGCAGAGTAAGTCTGAAGCTACTCTGAAACTGCTAAGTAGTTAGTAATCGCAATATTGCGAATACATCGGTCGCAATTTTAAGAAGCTAAGATTCACTCCCAGTAGGCGGCGGCTTAGCGTGTGTAACTCTGCTAAATTCGCCTTGCGACCGATCAACTCGGAATGAGGGCCTATATTTGCGATTCATTACCCATGCGGCGGGAATCTTCAGATTCCCTCCCACCTGAGCAGTTTGATATAGTCACAGCCCACCTGTTCAAACTAACCTATGACCTTTTGTTATGATGCGAGGAGACATTCCCGTGTCCAATGAACAATGAGATTATAGGTCCCTTTGTAGTGTACTGTACGCAGTGTATATAAGATCAGCTCTCTCACTCTCCACAAACGGTTTTCATCTTGACTAACTTGGAGCTGGTACCAGAAGCTGCGCAGCGATCATTCCCAGTGTGTGTAAGTTATTCTCTGTAACCAACTTGTTCTCTGTTTGTATTGGCCATACTCTCTCTCTCTCTCTGTTATAGTATAGGATTGTGACGCTATTGTATATTTCTGTCTAGATATTCTGTTAGAATGATATGTTAGCTTGTAGTGTATGACTTGTAAACTGTTTCCCCTTTTCGATATAACTAAAAGCTTGTTAGTAAAGGTGTTGGAACCTTAGCAAGGTATCGTGTGTTTATTATATTGCAGAGGGTAATAGGAGCGTCTCAAACGCTCAAGCAGCTTTAGCATTAACAAGGTTAAGCAGCGTTACATCGCTACAGTATTTCAGTACAAGGTTTACAGTATAAGAGTATCCTTTCTGTGTGTTACATTCAAGGTTTACTGATTGTCATCCCGTGAGCGTCTGCGCCGCTCGTGTTCTCCTCGTGGACTCGAGCGTCCGCTACGCTGGTAGCGTAGCATTACGGTAGTCGGCCGCCTATAGCGTGCTCGACACCACGCATTAAGCTGTGAGCGAGCGTGTCGCATGTGCGTCTCGATCACGGCCGAGCGTATGCTACGCTAAGTGCGTACCCTTACGGTACCCCACACACCAATTGCGTACTGAGTCTCTTACCCATTTATAGTGAATGTTATAAGATAAATAGTTAGCTTTATCAATTGGCGGCTCGTCCGTCCTCCACATATCCGCACTAGCGAACACAGACTTTATCTGTCAGCAAGGGCGGGAAGGCAGTATCCCTTCGTATCGGGATACAGTAGTGCTGGCTAGATAAGCATCTGTTTCGCTACGTTGAAGGAGTGCTGGTGGAATCCGGAACCGGAGGTAAGAACAATACGCTATTGTCTTTTAAAACTGTTTATTTCTGTTTTGCGTACGCACGCACGCACACACCTGTATTTCTTTTCATTTGTGTATTTTCACATATCACTTTCCTGTTTGCCATTTCACAATTGATAACGTGCTGAGAAAGATGTGTTGCTATTGGTAGTCAAAAGTAATATTAATACGTTAAGGAGTAATTTGTAAAACACGCGCACGGCTTGCCAAAGATACAAGGAAGTTTGGTGTGGTGTTCGGTAGATGATTACAGTTAAAGATCATCTACATTGATATAAACGTGTTAATTGTATTTCTGTGGATATACCTGGCTTGCGTACACGTGTCTCTAACAAAGGGCGGGACTAGCGTACGCGATGCAAGGGCCGACGCACGGAGCGTATATTACGCAATGGAGCGTCTGGGTACGCCCACATAATACAAATCACACGATAGTAGTGTTTTAGTTAGGCGATAAGGAGGCAACGCGATAATAGTGCAAATCGATCTCAGTGTCCAAAATTTTAAGCTAATAGATCCTTCTCTAGTTGCAACTCCTCGGGATTAGCCTGCGATACTGAATGAAAGGGATTTCTGCGCAGAAACGAAAGTAAAAGAGTATATGAGGTGAAAGAGTGTGTATACATATATATAAGTTTCTAATTTTTGGGGTTGAACCACAGGAAATCATCGAGTTCTCGTGAGGTACATACGTGTAAGTGACTGCACGGTGGCTTGGGAGGCATCCCTTGTTAAACATTTAAAAAAAGAGCATTAGAGTATAGCAGACCAGGAGGTCTACTGTAGCACAGACCAGGAGGTCCAGACAGACCAGGAGGTCCAGGTACAGCAGGCTAAGAAGTCCGCTATAGATAAAGAGTAAAAGAGCACAACACCAGAAAGGGTTGGTGCGGTACCCATATAGGCCATTAAGCTCAGGCTGAAGGAATTCGCAGCCACAATTTTCGATTCCACTGGTCGCTCCGCACATAAGATTAGTTGCTTATGTGCAGAACGATTGTACTGCACGTAATTGTGTGCATTAGTTAGTAACTTGACCCAGTACCATTTGCGTACGCTAGAGGGGTCATAAACGCTATTTGTACATTCTAACGTGATTTGTGTAATTTTTTTTTATTTTAAGGGAGGTTCGCTGGTCACTTGGGAACTATCCAACAACCAATAGTTACTGGAAAGGGTTAAGTGCTCTGTGGATCACACCCACATGTTCCAGTAAATAGAGGTTCAGGTCGCAGGGGCCCTAGGTCGAGTACGCCAGCGCTAAGGCAGTGTGTGGGCGTATTGGTCGACGTGGGCGAGTGAGTGGAGTACTCGGTAAACTTCCGCCGCCGGCCTACCCCGGACATCTTGGTTTTTGTAAGGATTCGCTGAAGGCCCTGATTTGAAGGTCAGAGGTAGTGAAAGCAACACCTGCAAAGATGGGGGCCAGTTGTTCAGGTAGGGGGCGATCAATCTCGGTTCGGGTTGACTTAATAAACCGACCAATCGGGTCGGCAAGGTATGTAATGTGTGAGAAATACGGTTCACACACAGAAGTTTTGTGCGATGAATGGGAAAGAATGACTGTGCACGATGGGGAAAAGTTCCCACGGGTAGGCAGTTTTAGTCCCGAGGTGTTACAGAATCTAAGGAGAAGGATATGTCTCATTAAATCTGCAAAGAGACGGATCAAACATTATGATTATTTACAGTTATGGCAACAGGAAGGTGAAATACAAAGAGGATTGGCTCAAGCGGGTGGATCTAACCCTATCAGAAAACTGATAGCCACTGCACCACCACCACCATACATAACGGGAGAGAAGGTGGTTGCAGAGAATGGCACACTGGTGAATGATAAACATGCACTTAGTAACTGTATAAATGTTAAGACTAATGTAACCAAGATTGTTGATGCTAATATTAACCCGTGCAAGCTGTACCCTGTTTTAAACTTTCCCCAGGATTGTGACCAAGAGGATGAGCCAACAACAATATCGGCACTCTCTCTAGCAGCCACCATAGCAGAAACAACAGTGGGCACGTCCCAACCAGTAAGAGCAGTATCAAAGGCCCCTAGTGGAGGGACAGGTGAGGTCGTATCAACTGGTAAGTACGGCACCATACAATATGCTGAAACCATTTCACCACATGCTGTAGAATCAACTCAGAATGATGTTATTGAACTTAATCCCGTTAGGGTAATTGCAGTGCCAAATGGGAAAACTGACACTTCAGGAGTCACTCCTGTCAGACACATCGCCATGCACTGCCCCTTTTCTCGAATGGAATTAAGATCAATGGTGTCTGAATTCCCTGATCCTAGGAAAGATCTAGTTGCAAGCCAGAAATACATTAGAGAGCTAGGAAATACTGTGGAGCCCAATAACAAAGACTGGCAGATATTGCTGAGGGCATGTTTACCCTCCAATGTCGACTCAGCAAGATTTTTAGCTGACTGTAAATTAGATGAAGAGGTACCCCTTACGGATGTGTACAACCAAGATAATGTAAAGAGAATAAATTTACAGTTAAAAGAGTATTTTCCAGCTGTTGTCAAATGGAACAAAATTTTCTCCATCAAACAGAAAGAGGGAGAAACAGCTACTGATTATTTTCATCGGGCACTACAGGAAATGGCTAAGTATACAGGCATAGAAGACATTAAGACAAATGTGAAGCATAGAAAAGTAGCACTATCTGTGTTAATTGATGGTTTAAAGGAAGTATTGAGGACGAGGGTACAGACCACCCAACCATGTTGGCGAGGTATGTCGGTGGCTACTTTGAGAGAGGCCGCTATTGATCATGATCGGAATATCACCAGACACAGGGAGTCACAAAGTGATAAGTTAATGGCCGTAAGTATACAGGCCCTGATCACAAGGCCACCTCTGTATAAATCTCCGACCCCTGTGGGTAAGTCAAATGTGGTAACTTGTTATTACTGTCATAAAGAGGGACATTTTGCACGAGACTGTAGATCAAAGAATGCACAAAAATCATATCAACCCCCTAGACAACGACATGACACACGAAATTGGGATCAAGGACCGCAGAGACGGAGTTATGAGCCACACGCAGGGGAAACAAAAAGGTATCCCCCAAAAAGAGACTGGCAAGTCACTGATAGTTCCCATTTACCCCCTTCACAGGTAATAGCTGCCAGCGCAATGCAGGGAGGCCACCACGCACCATAGGGGCGAGGCCATACCTGTAATCTGCAGCCAGTGAAATTAATTGCGAGCCTTGGAAGTGAACCCGAGGTCACAATTGATGTAGCTGGTAAATCTCTAAATTTCCTTGTAGATACGGGGGCGGCCAAGTCAGTGATAAATTCGACCGTGGGCATGAGAACCACTGGTAAAACAATTCCAGCCATGGGAGTAACAGGAGTAGTACAGCACTACCCTTTAAGCAAACCTGCAGAGATTACGATAGGGCCTTTGCATACCAAGCATTCTTTTCTGCTGGCTGCATCGGCTCCGACTAATCTCCTAGGGAGAGATTTACTGTGCAAAATGGGATGCGTCATATACTGTACTCCTGAAGGGGTGTTCTTGGACATACCCGAAAACCACGCTCAGGAAGCGCAGGATATGCTAGACTCCCCAACAAGATTAATGTCACACACTGTTGTTGTAAATAGGTGTCCGTCCAAGGTAGAGGAAATGATTTCCCAGATACCGGAATCACTTTGGACCAAGGATGGACAAGACACTGGATTGATGGCAAACGTAGCCCCAGTAGTTGTGCAAGTAAAAGATGGTAGGATAGCTCCAAAAATCCCACAATATCCTCTGAAGCCAGAGGTGGAGTTAGGAGTTTTCCCTGTAATAGAGCGCTTGCTACAACAGGGCATTCTGGTAAGAACGTCCAGCACTGCCAATAGTCCAATCTTCCCTGTTAAAAAGAGTGGGGGGAGGGGTTACAGATTAGTGCAGGATCTAAGAGGGATCAACAAAATAGTTGAGAGTCAATTCCCCGTAGTGCCAAATCCAGCTGTCATCCTTATGCAAATCCCTCCCACTGCAAAATTTTTCACTGTGATTGAGCTCTGCTCCGCCTTTTTCTCGGTACCTCTGCACCCTGACAGTCAATACTTATTCGCATTCACATACAGAGGAGTTCAGTACACTTGGACTTGATTACCACAAGGTTTCATAGACAGTCCAAGTATTTTCTCACAGGCCCTGCATGATTGTTTACAGTCTTTCCAACCAGAGAGTGGATCAATATTGATACAGTATGTGGATGATTTACTGCTGTGCTCAGATTCACTGGAAGCGTCCCTGAGAGATACAAAACAACTCCTGTTTCATCTTTCAGACACAGGACACAAGGTTTCCAAGGACAAGTTACAATTATGCCAGACCCGTGTGAAGTATTTGGGACACTGTCTAACACAAGGACTGAGACACCTTACCGCTGATAGAATTCAAGCAATTCGTGACATGACCCTGCCACAAACCCAGCAACAGATTAGAACGTTTTTAGGAATGTGTGGGTATTGCCGTAACTGGATCCCAGGTTTTTCCATACTAGCCCTACCTTTGCAGGAGATGGTCTCCTCAAACAAACCTGATCGGATTTTGCACACAGACGAATCTGAGATGGCATTTGAGAGACTTAAACAGTGCCTAACGCAGGCACCAGCATTAGGTATGCCGGACTATGGGAAACCCTTTGAGCTGTACGGAACAGAGAGTGCTGGGTGCGCAGCAGGTGTCTTAACCCAGAAGCATGGTGATGCCAGCAGGCCGGTAGCCTACTATAGCGCTCAGCTAGATACGGTAGCGCGATCCCTCCCCACATGCTTGCGAATCGTTGCAGCAATAGCATTGCTAGTCACAAAAAGCGAAGATGTAGTGCTAGGACACAACCTCACAATTCATACACCACATGCAGTGTCAGCCTTACTGAATTCTGCCCAAACCAGACACCTCTCATCAGCGCGGTTTACAAGATGGGAATTGGCATTGATGGCCCCCGTAAACATCACCATAAGGAGATGCAGCGCATTAAATCCTGCAACGTATCTCCCAGGTGTGCCTGGACAGGCACAAAGGGTGGAGGATGAGAGTGATGGTGAAGGAGGATTTAATACAGGGGATGACACGCATGATTGTATGGAATATTTGACCCAAAATTTCACGGCAAGGCCTGACATCAGTGACAACCCACTGGAAGATGTAGATTTTACCTTCTACACTGATGGTAGTTGTCACAGACAGACGGACTCGGGAGACTTGTGTACTGGATACGCAGTCGTAGATGACCAAGGTACCATAGAAGCGAAACCGCTAGGCCCACCACACTCAGCACAAGTTGCTGAACTGGTTGCCCTAACCAGAGCATGTGAATTGGCTAAGGGCAAATCAGCCAATATTTACACAGATTCTAGGTACGCCTTCGGAGTAGTCCATGATTTCGGGGCCCTATGGCGCCTCAGAAATTTCATGACGGCAGCTGGCACACCCGTAGCGCATGCAGCCCACATCAAAAGACTTCTGACAGCGATACAGGAACCCGACAGAGTGGCTATTATCAAGTGTAAAGCTCACACATATAGCCAAGACCCGGTATCACTTGGTAACAGCCGAGCAGACGAAGCTGCTAAATCAGCAGCCGGTAACCCCATACAAACAGATAGTACACGACTGATGGTATTTAATACTGTAAACACACAGAAATTGTGTGAAATGCAAAATTTGTGTTCCCCACAGGAAAAGGCAGTCTGGAGGTCAAAAGGATATGGCCAAGAGTCCTCAGGACAGCTGACCAGATATGAGATGCTACACACCAGTGTGAAATACACTGTTTTATCTTGAAAAAGACGCCGCAGTGCGTCGAAACGCGTCGACACAGTGTTATCTTTTCACCATTGTACTCATTGAGGGGAACATATGACCTTGTTATATCCGGATGTAACCTTGTCAGCTGAAATCCATCTCTGTTTCCCACCCTGGGTACGATTGGTTGTTTATATGTATTTTAAATAAAAGGGGTTTCAATTTGCCCTAATTTGGCTTCCCCTCTCTTAATTTCACATAAACACTTCCTATGAGTGGCATCCATCCACACCATATGGCTTAAAGAAAAAACAAGTGACTCCTCCTTTAAAGAAACCTTTATGTGTTTTCTACTGCACTATTGCAAGTAAGCATACGTGTAAGAACCCCTTGTCCAATTATCCACACATCATTCTGGGTGACCCTATAAGAAGGTGGACGTTTGATCGTTATTGGGACTTTCTCTTCATCACCTATTTTTTCTCCACTTCACAAGGGAGAAGAACTTCTATAAATCCACAGTATTACACTATATTTTGTTTTATATTTTCTGTTTCATGTACTTACTACCAACGTGAGGACTACCCAAGTGAAGAGACATTTGGAGCGCAAACAGTGAGATTGTACCTTTTCTTTTTTTCCATTGTCCATATAGGTTGGTGACCTATCAGGTACTATCCGTTTTGCAGCGCCACTTAGGAGAATTCTTTTTTTGTTGCTGAGAATAACAAGACCGGAAGCTTGTCGAGCCAGATTTCTTTTTTACCATTTGTTATTTTCTCCAGTTCCTACCTCCCTCCTATTTCCTTTCCCCCTTCTTATTTTTCTCCTTTTACTCCTCTAAGATGGACTTGCCCCAAGAGACTGTGATCCGGATTTTCCTGTTGACCATGATGTTGACCAGAGCAGTCTGTTTCGGTGAGAGTACCATGGAGGTCGAGAAAGGATCGGGAATGGGTTCTGATGACCAGGATGCAGGCGTAGATTTCCAAGAACAACATAATCACCGAGTAAAGGCGAGTATCAGAAAACGATCTGGTAGCATTGACAATAGAAGGAATTGTGAAGGATTGTTAGCTGAAGAGAACTGCATCTGTAGGCATTGTGACAATATAGTTGAGGATGGGTGCATAAAGAAATGTCAGTCCAGTTTTAATGTCCACATGGACCGGCATCCATTGAGTGACTATCACTCCTTAGTGGGTAAAGTGTTAAATCAGACAGACTGTTGGGTATGCTCTCAAGTACCTCAAGGCCATAGCAAATCAGGACTAGTACCATTCCCTTTAACTGTAGGAGAGGTACTTGAGCTAAGTGGTGGGAGGCCGGTGGACAAGAGGTTTAATATCTCTAGTCCTCCTAGTTTGAAGCTCCACCAATATCATGTGGATAGGTCCTTAGTATGCTTTAACATTTCCAATCCCCGAAAGCCGGGAAATTGGGAAGTGTCATGGAGTAATCAAACCATGACCTCTTCATACAGACCCGACAGAATGCCTATAGACACAGAACTTATACGCCAGATAGCCGACCATAGGAAATTTTTCCGGTATAGGTACACCTTAGGAAGTAGGACCATGCGAGTTGGAGAAGTATCACCAGGATACTGTGCACAGATCGTGCAAACTGATACGTGTACTAAACAGATGGGAGAATTAGGGTTAGGAGATTTCACATGGAAAATTTGTAACATGATAATGTCATACTCCGTCCCATATGTTCTCCCCGATGATGCATATTTCATATGCGGGAGGAAGGCGTATAAGTGGCTTGCCCCAAACTCAGAGGGATTGTGCTATATTGGAAAAGTACTGCCTGAAGTAATGACTGTAACCCATAACAAAATGAAAGATATTCACCGCAGTGCCCAAGCTCCTTATACTCACACTCATTACGAGCACGTCGTTAAACGGCACCTGATAGAGAGGACAGAGCATTCAGCCTCTGATCTGATCCATGAATCCACCGGGATTCAATTCCTAATCGCGTTAGATATCACTCGTACCGCCAGAGGAGTGATAAATTACAAATATATATCTGCGCTTGCAAATTTATTAGACAATGTCACCGAAATGTATGACGACACATTCAGGTACACTGGGAAAGAGTTACAAGCCTACAAAACAGAACTGGTTCAGCATAGGATGATTCTCAATTACCTCACAGCTGTGACAGGCGGGTACTGTGTTACCCTAGCAACTCAATATGGAATAAAGTGCTGCACGTACATTACAAACAGCACGGAGGACTCAGCCGAGGTCATAGACCAAAAGATGGATGACATTTTACAATTAAAGTGGGAGTTTCGAAGGAAACACAATCTCACACTCGCTGCTGTGGGTAATGAGCTGACCAGTTGGGTGTCATGGTTGAACCCACGAAATTGGTTCTCGGGCTTAGGAGAATGTGCCCAAGGTATTATTCTGGATGTAGGGAATTTTCTTTTGTGTATTCTGGGAGTCGTCATATTGGTTGGCCTGATATTTAGATGCGTTCGGGTTTTAACGAGGTGTAAAGGTAGTACCCGGGTGATGAGTCTGAGGAGCGAGGACACTGTACTAACAACAACTAATTTGATGTATGACCCAACGATAGAGACAATGTTGTGATGACAATGTGATTCCACGGTCCGTTTCTTTCACCCGTTTCTCCTTTGTTTTCCTCCAAGGTACAAAGACATCCGCTTGGAAGAAGAATTTGACAACCTCTTTTATACAGACCATTGATGAACTATGCTACAAGCCCCATTTTCCCTAGTGACTTTAAATTTTACGATAGCCCAAATATTTTAGTGACTAACTTTCTGGACAATGGAAAAACTTTTGCCGTCATTTACAGCAAAAGCATCAGGAGACTACAGTCAACATGTACATCGAGACAAGACACAAGACAAGACCTCAATCGGCAAATGTATATTAAACTCACATAGTTTATGACTGCATTTACCATAATTGCTTCTTATCTTCATTTCTACAACCTTCAGGTAATGACACACATAGTCAATAGGGAATATAGGCACAGATATCAGCACTCACATATCCCCCCATTCATGTATCATCAACTAAAATGTGCTCCCCCATTTTGTTACAACTAAAAGCCGAAAAGAGCTCGGTAAAGTTTGACAGCCCATCCACAGACCCTTGATACGGGATAAAAAGGAATTCAAATGTATACTTCGCAATACCTCGAAGCTTGATTTAAAACACGTACGGCACGATGATACATGACCCCTCAAACATGGATTCATACACACATGCTTCTACTATCTCACTAGGTCATACCCTTTTCCCACCTGCTCCTCTCCTCCCTTTACCCAATCATAAAATGGTATTTACATTATGACATATATTTTTCTTTTTTGAACTGTTTTAGGAAGTGGCAGTTATTGATGACTGCCAAAGGGTGGACTGTCAAAGTCGGAAAAATATCATGCTACACGTTGCCATATATCCACCCCATGCGCGTGCCTGCTGCACGTGCACATTCTCTCCCGTGCGTACGGATACTCGCAGCTGCGTGATGGCGCCTCCTCGGCCATGCGCTCGAGCGTGTGGTATGTGCATTTACGGTAGAGTTCGTGTGCGTCTAGCGGGCGACTCAATCGTTAAATAATAAAACCAAATAGTATGTTTTATAGATAATGTTCCCCTTAATAATGACTGTAAGTTTGTTTAATGTAAATGGTCGCTGGACAGAGGAATTCCTCTTTGCATGGTACGAAGGGTCAGACAGGGTTTGAGCAGCTGTGTCTGGTACCTAACTAAAGAACATTTTATTAGAAACCATCCAGTGCTGGTTAGGTAAAGATTAATCGCTCCTGCGTATAGTTATGGCCATTAGTATTTTCTGGACATTTACTATATTTGCGATTCATTACCCATGCGGCGGGAATCTTCAGATTCCCTCCCACCTGAGCAGTTTGATATAGTCACAGCCCACCTGTTCAAACTAACCTATGACCTTTTGTTATGATGCGAGGAGACATTCCTGTGTCCAATGAACAATGAGATTATAGGTCCCTTTGTAGTGTACTGTACGCAGTGTATATAAGATCAGCCAGCCTGGGCAGCTCTCTCACTCTCCACAAACGGTTTTCATCTTGACTAACTTGGAGCTGGTACCAGAAGCTGCGCAGCGATCGTTCCCAGTGTGTGTAAGTTATTCTCTGTAACCAACTTGTTCTCTGTTTGTATTGGCCATACTCTCTCTCTCTCTCTGTTATAGTATAGGATTGTGACGCTATTGTATATTTCTGTCTAGATATTCTGTTAGAATGATATGTTAGCTTGTAGTGTATGACTTGTAAACTGTTTCCCCTTTTCAATATAACTAAAAGCTTGTTAGTAAAGGTCTTGGAACCTTAGCAAGGTATTGTGTGTTTATTATATTGCAGAGGGTAATGGGAGCGTCTCAAACGCTCAAGCAGCTTTAGCATTAACAAGGTTAAGCAGCGTTACATCGCTACAGTATTTCAGTACAAGGTTTACAGTATAAGAGTATCCTTTATGTGTGTTACATTCAAGGTTTACTGATTGTCATCCCGTGAGCGTCTGCGCCGCTCGTGTTCTCCTCGTGGACTCGAGCGTCCGCTACGCTGGTAGCGTAGCATTACGGTAGTCGGCCGCCTATAGCGTGCTCGACACCACGCATTAAGCTGTGAGCGAGCGTGTCGCATGTGCGTCTCGATCACGGCCGAGCGTATGCTACGCTAAGTGCGTACCCTTACGGTACCCCACACGCCAATTGCGTACTGAGTCTCTTACCCATTTATAGTGAATGTTATAAGATAAATAGTTAGCTTTATCACTTGGCTGGCAAATAACACATAATATAGTCATAGAGACTATATATGTGTAAAATACCCCTGCCAGATATACATAGAAAAAAGCGGGAGAAGTCAGCCGAAAAAGGGGCGGGGCTATCTCCCTCAGCACACTGGCGCCATTTTCCCTCACAGCTCCGCTGGAAGGATCGCTCCCAGGCTCTCCCCTGCAGTTTCCAGACTACATAGGGTAAAAAAGAGAAGGGGGGGGGGGCACTAAATTTAGGCGCAATATTGTGTATACAAGCAGCTATTGGGAAAAATCACTCAGTTATAGTGTTAATCCCTGTTATATAGCGCTGTTGGTGTGTGCTGGCATACTCTCTCTCTGTCTCCCCAAAGGGCTTTGTGGGGTCCTGTCCTCAGTCAGAGCATTCCCTGTGTGTGTGCGGTGTGTCGGTACGGCTGTGTCGACATGTTTGATGAGGAGGCTTATGTGGAGGCGGAGCAGGTGCCGATAAATGTGATGTCACCCCCTGCGGGGCCGACACCTGAGTGGATGGACTTGTGGAAGGAATTACGTGAAAGTGTCAACTCCTTACATAAAAGGTTTGACGACATAGCAGATGTGGGACAGCCGGCTTCTCAGCTTGTGCCTGCCCAGCTGTCTCAAAAGCCATCAGGGGCTCTAAAACGCCCGCTACCTCAGATGGCGGACACAGATGTCGACACGGATACTGAATCCAGTGTCGACGACGATGAAACTAATGTAAATTCCAATAGGACCACACGTTACATGATTGCGGCAATGAAAAATGTGTTGCACATTTCTGATATTACCCCAGGAACCACAAAAAAGGGTATTATGTTTGGGGAGAAAAAACTACCAGTGGTTTTTCCCCCATCTGATGAATTAAATGAAGTGTGTGAAGAAGCGTGGCTAGTAATTTCTAAAAGGTTACTAATGGCGTACCCTTTCCCGCCAGAGGATAGGTCACGTTGGGAAACATCCCCCAGGGTGGATAAAGCGCTCACACGTCTGTCAAAGAAGGTGGCACTACCGTCTCCGGACACGGCCGCCCTAAAGGAGCCTGCTGATAGAAAGCAGGAGGCTATCTTGAAGTCTGTATATACACACTCAGGTATTATACTGAGACCAGCTATTGCTTCAGCATGGATGTGCAGTGCTGCAGCTACGTGGTCAGATTCCCTGTCAGAAAATATTGATACCCTAGACAGGGACACTATATTGCTAACCATAGAGCATATAAAAGACGCAGTCTTATACATGAGAGATGCACAGAGGGATATTTGCCGGCTGGCATCTAAAATAAGTGCAATGTCCATTTCTGCCAGGAGAGGATTATGGACTCGGCAGTGGACGGGTGATGCAGATTCTAAAAGGCACATGGAAGTTTTGCCTTATAAGGGTGAGGAGTTGTTTGGGGATGGTCTCTCGGACCTCGTTTCCACAGCGACAGCTGGGAAGTCAGCATTTTTACCCCATGTTCCCTCACAGCCAAAGAAAGCACCGTATTATCAGGTACAGTCCTTTCGGCCCCAGAAAGGCAAGCGGGTTAAAGGTGCGTCCTTTCTGCCCAGAGGCAGAGGTAGAGGGAAAAAGCTGCAGCATACAGCCAGTTCCCAGGAACAAAAGCCTCCCCCGCTTCCTATAAGTCCACCGCATGACGCTGGGGCTCCACAGGCGGAGCCGGGTACGGTTGGGGCCCGTCTCAAGAACTTCAGCAATCAGTGGGCTCGCTCACGGGTGGATCCCTGGATTCTTCAAGTGGTATCTCAGGGGTACAAGCTGGAATTCGAGACGTCTCCCCCTCGCAGTTTCCTCAAATCTGCCTTGCCAACAACTCCCTCAGACAGGGAGGCAGTGCTAGAGGCAATTCACAAGCTGTATTCCCAGCAGGTGATAGTCAAGGTGCCCCTCCTTCAACAAGGACGGGGTTACTATTCCACAATGTTTGTGGTACCGAAACCGGACGGTTCGGTGAGACCCATTTTAAATTTGAAATCCTTGAACACTTATATAAAAAAAATTCAAGTTCAAGATGGAATCGCTCAGGGCGGTTATTTCAAGCCTGGACGAGGGGGATTACATGGTATCACTGGACATCAAGGATGCTTACCTGCATGTCCCCATTTACCATCCTCACCAGGAGTACCTCAGATTTGTGGTACAGGATTGTCATTACCAATTCCAGACGTTGCCGTTTGGTCTGTCCACGGCACCGAGGGTATTTACCAAGGTAATGGCCGAAATGATGATACTCCTTCGAAAAAAGGGAGTTTTAATTATCCCGTACTTGGACGATCTCCTGATAAAGGCGAGGTCCAGGGAGCAGTTGTTGGTCGGGGTAGCACTATCTCGGGAGGTGCTACAACAGCACGGTTGGATTCTAAATATTCCAAAGTCACAGCTGGTCCCTACGACACGTCTACTGTTCCTGGGGATGGTTCTGGACACAGAACAGAAAAAAGTGTTTCTCCCGGAGGAGAAAGTCAAGGAGCTGTCATCTCTAGTCAGAGGCCTCCTGAAACCAAAACAGGTGTCGGTGCATCACTGCACGCGAGTCCTGGGAAAAATGGTAGCTTCCTACGAAGCAATTCCATTCGGCAGGTTCCATGCAAGGACTTTTCAGTGGGACCTGTTGGACAAGTGGTCCGGATCACATCTTCAGATGCACCGGCTGATAACCCTGTCTCCAAGGACCAGGGTGTCTCTGCTGTGGTGGCTGCAGAGTGCTCATCTGCAAGAGGGCCGCAGATTCGGCATACAGGACTGGGTCCTGGTGACCACGGATGCCAGCCTTCGAGGCTGGGGGGCAGTCACACAGGGAAGAAACTTCCAAGGACTATGGTCAAGTCAGGAGACTTCCCTACACATAAATATTCTGGAACTGAGGGCCATTTACAATGCCCTAAGTCAGGCAAGACCCCTGCTTCAAAACCAGCCGGTACTGATCCAGTCAGACAACATCACGGCAGTCGCCCATGTAAACCGACAGGGCGGCACAAGAAGCAGGATGGCGATGGCAGAAGCCACAAGGATTCTCCGATGGGCGGAAAATCACGTGTTAGCACTGTCAGCAGTGTTCATTCCGGGAGTGGACAACTGGGAAGCAGACTTCCTCAGCAGGCACGACCTCCACCCGGGAGAGTGGGGACTTCATCCAGAAGTCTTCCAGCTGATTGTAAACCGTTGGGAACGGCCACAGGTGGACATGATGGCGTCCCGCCTAAACAAAAAGCTAGAAAGATATTGCGCCAGGTCGAGAGACCCTCAGGCAATAGCTGTGGACGCTCTAGTGACACCGTGGGTGTTCCAGTCGGTTTATGTGTTCCCTCCTCTTCCTCTCATACCCAAGGTACTGAGGATAATAAGGAAAAGAGGAGTAAGAACTATACTCATTGTTCCGGATTGGCCAAGAAGAGCTTGGTACCCGGAACTTCAAGAAATGATCTCAGAGGACCCATGTGTCATGACTGAGGTTTTGTGAACCCGG
Source organism: Pseudophryne corroboree (assembly GCF_028390025.1). NCBI lineage: Eukaryota > Metazoa > Chordata > Amphibia > Anura > Myobatrachidae > Pseudophryne > Pseudophryne corroboree. Next base: position 385,619,352 of record NC_086445.1, read on the forward strand.
TGTTAGTGAAGTCTGTGCGGGCGACTGGAGGATTATATGAATACTACCACTGACCTGGTTTGGGACTGTTGTGGACTCTGGGTTTCTTCCGGTGACTGGGAAGAGGAACCGCAGCAGAGATGGCCGAATCTAGGTTCTCCTCATGCAGGATTAGGTCGGCAGACAGGAGGCATGCTGAAGGTCTCCTGAAAGACAGAACTGGAAAGGCACTGATGAATCAGTGAAGAATACCAGGTATAATTGTGCTAAAGGGCACGGGGTGCTTGGAGACACTGAGGTGCTTGCGGACACTGAGGTGCTTGCGGACACTGAGGTGCTTGCGGACACTGAGGTGCTTGGGGACACTGAGGTGCTTGGGGACACTGAGGTGCGTAGAGGCACTGGGGTGCGTAGAGGCACTGGGGTGCGTAGAGACACTGGGGAGCGTAGAGACACTGGGGTGCTGAGGCACGGAGGTGCTGGAAGCACGGAGATGCTGAGGCACGGAGGTACTGAGGCACGGAGGTACTGAGGCACGGAGGTGCTGGAAGCACGGAGGTACTGAGGCACGGAGGTGCTGAGGCACTGAGGCACGGAGGTACTGAGGCACGGAGGTACTGAGGTACGGAGGTGCTGGAAGCACGGAGGTGCTGAGGCACTGAGGCACGGAGATGCTGAGTCACGGAGGTACTGAGGCACTGAGGTGCTGAGGCACGGAGATGCTGAGGTGCTGGAAGCACGGAGGTACTGAGGCACTGAGGCACGGAGATGCTGAGGCACTGAGGTGCTGAGGCACGGAGATGCTGAGTCACGGAGATACTGAGGTGCTGGAAGCACGGAGGTGCTGAGGCACGGAGATGCTGAGGCACGGAGATGCTGAGGCACGGAGATGCTGGAAGCACGGAGATGCTGAGGCACGAGGTACTGAGCCCTGGAGATCCCAACTACAACAGTAGTAAAACTGAAACACGACAGCTGTGGTTTTCAGTGGAGAACACGGAATTCAGTACTGTGCCTTTAAGACGAAAACATTGCAGCTGTACCTTTACATTGAGACTCAGGGAAATGGTGAAATCAAATGGCAACACACAAATAAACCAAACGGTAACAAGGGAACAGAGTTTCCACAGGAACTTAGGTACAAAGGTTACCTTTAGGGAGCTCAGCTTAAGACCCACACAAGGCTGTATGTGACACAAGGAACTGGCCCAGATTCCAACTCAGCCTCCTGATTTATACTTCCTGGTCCTTGATGATTGGTGGGCAGGATTAGGTGATGTAGAGAGTCTCAGGCTGGTAGAGGATTGGACAACTCTGGGTCAGGTGAAGTCACTGTCATGTGACTACTCTAGAGGAGGCTGTGAAGTGCAGCGAGGCCTAGCAGGCCGAGAGAACACTGAAGCCTGAACTTCAGATTACTGAATTCAGCCTCACACAGGAGATCACCACAGGTGGAGCTAATTAACTATTACCTCTCAGGCAGAGAACTCAGGAAAACTGACAAGCTGTTTAACTCCGTGAGTGAAAAGACACAGGATCCAGGACAGATGGCAGGGGTAAGTCACCAAATATAAAACCTACAGTCAGGATTGTGACAGTATCCCCCTCTTCAAGGGTGGACTCCGGACACCCATCTTGAATCTTAGAGGAACTTGGGAAATTCATACAGAAGAATTTAGGACCTTCGTTGATGCAGATTCCAAAGGTTTAGGACTAAATTCTTTAACTACAGCGTTACTGAAAGTCTGTAAGTCATGGAACACAGGATCATTACTCTCAAAGAGCATGTTGGCCCACTCCAAAGCTCTTCCTCTGAATGCCAGGAACAGATATCGAGTAACGTTGGAAAGAGTTACTGCACCTGAAGGATCAGACTCCATCCGAGAGAGAAATTGTTCAACCAGAGCGGCATATTGCAATAAATCTCCATCAAAGTAAATAGGTGGAAAACCATCAGACGAAAGCTTAGAGGATGAAACTGAAGAAAGCTTTGGCTGGACGAGTAGGACTGGATTGGATCCGAGGATACTTGGATTGGCTGGAGCCAAAGGAGACGGACCAGGCTGGTCCTGGAGTATTGCTGGACCGGCTGGAACCGGGACGGACTGACCAGGCGGAGCCTGGAGTATTGATGGACCGGCTGGAACCGGAACGGACTGGCCAAGCTGGGCCTGGAGTATTGCTGGACCGGCTGGAACCGGGACGGACTGACCAGGCGGAGCCTGGAGTATTGATGGACCGGCTGGAACCGGGACGGACTGACCAGGCGGAGCCTGGAGTATTGCTGGACCGGCTGGAACCGGGACGGACTGACCAGGCTGGGCCTGGAGTATTGCTGGACCGGCTGGAACCGGGACGGACTGACCAGGCTGGGCCTGGAGTATTGCTGGACCGGCTGGAACCGGGACGGACTGACCAGGCAGGGCCTGGAGTATTGCTGGACCGGCTGGAACCGGGACGGGCTGAGCCCTTTCTTCACAGGGCTGGGCTGAGGCAAGAGCCCCCACTTCACGGGGCTGGGCTGAGGCAAGAGCCCCCTCTTCACGGGGCTGGGCTGAGGCAAGAGCCCCCTCTTCACGGGGCTGGGCTGAGGCAAGAGCCCCCTCTTCACGGGGCTGGGCTGAGGCAAGAGCCCCCTCTTCACGGGGCTGGGCAGCACTCTGTAGACTCTCTGGCTGGGCAGCACTCTGTAGACTCTCTGGCTGGGCAGCACTCTGTAGACTCTCTGGCTGGGCAGCACTCTGTAGACTCTCTGGCTGGGCAGCACTCTGTAGACTCTCTGGCTGGGCAGCACTCTGTAGACTCTCTGGCTGGGCAGCACTCTGTAGAATCTCTGGCTGGGCAGCACTCTGTAGAATCTCTGGCTGGGCAGCACTCTGTAGAATCTCTGGCTGGGCAGCACTCTGTAGAATCTCTGGCTGGGCAGCACTCTGTAGAATCTCTGGCTGGGCAGCACTCTGTAGAATCTCTGGCTGGGCAGCACTCTGTAGAATCTCTGGCTGGGCAGCACTCTGTAGAATCTCTGGCTGGGCAGCACTCTGTAGAATCTCTGGCTGGGCAGCACCCTGTAGACTCTCTGGGGCTGGGCGCTCTGAACCCCTCACTGGGGCTGGACGCTCTGAAGACGCCCCTCCTGGGGCTGGACGCTCTGAAGACGCCCCTCCTGGGGCTGGACGCTCTGAAGACGCCCCTCCTGGGGCTGGACGCTCTGAAGACGCCCCTCCTGGGGCTGTGGACACGGACTCCTCTATGACTGTAAATGGCTTGAACATTCTTCTCTGGACACCCAACTTGGGATAAGGTCTTTTAACCACCGGACCCCAGTCATAAATTTGAGTCTCTCTCAGAAGAGTAGCCTTCTTGATACCCCCGTCAGCAGCAGATGGATCGGATACTGTGGATGACTTGTAGACATGAGCACTATGATACTGAGATTTGTCACTATTACCTGGCTTGCGAAGAATACAGTCTTTAACAAAATGACCAGAATTTCCACAGTAAAGACAGAGATGTAGCTCCTTACGCCGCTGACGTTCAGCTTCAGAGAGCTTGGGCCGTGGATAGCTCTGATGAAAAACTTTCCCTTGCGCAGAGGAGGAGACTCTATTAACTGAATGGGACAAAACAGGATCAACAACGTTGGTAGTATTCCTGAGGAGATCAGGCATCACAGAGAGAATACTAGGCAAAAGTTCTTGTAACTGTAGTAACATCTGGTAGAAAATCTGCAGTTGGTCAGGAGTCTTAGAGCAGAAGGTCATAGAATCTCTGGAGGACGAATTCCGCTGCAGACACTGTGCCAATCGATGCTGAGTCGACTCCAGACCTCCCAAGCGTCCTGCAATATTGCTTAGGAGGTCATGCGTCAGACAAACACTTTCGGCCGGGTCCATGTGGCCAGTTCCTACTGTCATGACTGAGGTTTTGTGAACCCGGTGTTAGTGAAGTCTGTGCGGGCGACTGGAGGATTATATGAATACTACCACTGACCTGGTTTGGGACTGTTGTGGACTCTGGGTTTCTTCCGGTGACTGGGAAGAGGAACCGCAGCAGAAATGGCCGAATCTAGGTTCTCCTCATGTAGGATTAGGTCGGCAGACAGGAGGCATGCTGAAGGTCTCCTGAAAGACAGAACTGGAAAGGCACTGATGAATCAGTGAAGAATACCAGGTATAATTGTGCTAAAGGGCACGGGGTGCTTGGAGACACTGAGGTGCTTGCGGACACTGAGGTGCTTGCGGACACTGAGGTGCTTGGGGACACTGAGGTGCTTGGGGACACTGAGGTGCTTGGGGACACTGAGGTGCGTAGAGGCACTGGGGTGCGTAGAGACACTGGGGAGCGTAGAGACACTGGGGTGCTGAGGCACGGAGGTGCTGGAAGCACGGAGATGCTGAGGCACGGAGGTACTGAGGCACGGAGGTACTGAGGCACGGAGGTGCTGGAAGCACGGAGGTACTGAGGCACGGAGGTGCTGAGGCACGGAGGTGCTGAGGCACGGAGGTACTGAGGCACGGAGGTGCTGGAAGCACGGAGGTGCTGAGGCACTGAGGCACGGATATGCTGAGTCACGGAGGTACTGAGGCACTGAGGCACGGAGATGCTGAGGTGCTGGAAGCACGGAGGTACTGAGGTACTGAGGCACGGAGATGCTGAGGCACTGAGGTGCTGAGGCACGGAGATGCTGAGTCACGGAGATACTGAGGTGCTGGAAGCACGGAGGTGCTGAGGCACGGAGATGCTGAGGCACGGAGATGCTGAGGCACGGAGATGCTGAGGCACGGAGATGCTGAGGCACGGAGATGCTGGAAGCACGGAGATGCTGAGGCACGAGGTACTGAGCCCTGGAGATCCCAACTACAACAGTAGTAAAACTGAAACACGACAGCTGTGGTTTTCAGTGGAGAACACGGAATTCAGTACTGTGCCTTTAAGACGAAAACATTGCAGCTGTACCTTTACATTGAGACTCAGGGAAATGGTGAAATCAAATGGCAACACACAAATAAACCAAACGGTAACAAGGGAACAGAGTTTCCACAGGAACTTAGGTACAAAGGTTACCTTTAGGGAGCTCAGCTTAAGACCCACACAAGGCTGTATGTGACACAAGGAACTGGCCCAGATTCCAACTCAGCCTCCTGATTTATACTTCCTGGTCCTTGATGATTGGTGGGCAGGATTAGGTGATGTAGAGAGTCTCAGGCTGGCAGAGGATTGGACAACTCTGGGTCAGGTGAAGTCACTGTCATGTGACTACTCTAGAGGAGGCTGTGAAGTGCAGCGAGGCCTAGCAGGCCGAGAGAACACTGAAGCCTGAACTTCAGATTACTGAATTCAGCCTCACACAGGAGATCACCACAGGTGGAGCTAATTAACTATTACCTCTCAGGCAGAGAACTCAGGAAAACTGACAAGCTGTTTAACTCCGTGAGTGAAAAGACACAGGATCCAGGACAGATGGCAGGGGTAAGTCACCAAATATAAAACCTACAGTCAGGATTGTGACACCATGGCCTCTGCCGCTCAGACAGGACCTGCTGCAGCAGGGGCCCTGTCTGTTCCAAGACTTACCGCGGCTGCGTTTGACGGCATGGCGGTTGAACGCCGGATCCTGAAGGAAAAGGGCATTCCGGAGGAAGTCATCCCTACGCTGATTAAAGCTAGGAAAGAAGTGACCGCAAACCATTATCACCGCATATGGTGAAAATATGTTGCGTGGTGTGAGGCCAGGAAGGCCCCAATGGAGGAATTTCAGCTGGGCCGTTTTCTGCACTTCCTACAGTCAGGGGTGACTATGGGCCTAAAATTGGGTTCCATTAAGGTCCAGATTTCGGCTCTATCGATTTTCTTCCAGAAAGAAGTGGCTTCCCTTCCTGAAGTTCAGACATTTGTTAAGGGAGTGCTGCATATTCAGCCCCTTTTTGTGCCTCCAGTGGCACCGTGGGATCTCAACGTGGTGTTGGATTTCCTAAAGTCACATTGGTTTGAGCCACTTAAAACCGTGGAATTAAAATATCTCACGTGGAAAGTGGTCATGCTGTTGGCCTTGGCTTCGGCCAGGCGTGTGTCAGAATTGGCGGCTTTGTCATGTAAAAGCCCTTATCTGATTTTCCATATGGATAGGGAAGAATTGAGGACTCGTCCCCAGTTTCTCCCTAAGGTGGTATCAGCTTTCATTTGAACCAACCTATTGTGGTGCCTGCGGCTACTAAAGACTTGGAGGATTCCAAGTTGTTGGACGTAGTCAGGGCCCTGAAAATTTATGTTTCCAGGACAGCTGGTGTCAGGAAAACTGACTCGCTATTTATCCTGTATGCACCCAACAAGCTGGGGGCTCCTGCTTCAAAGCAGACTATTGTTCGCTGGATCTGTAGTACGATTCAGCTTGCACATTCTGCGGCTGGACTGCCGCATCCTAGATCAGTGAAAGCCCATTCCACGAGGAAGGTGGGCTCTTCTTGGGCGGCTGCCCGAGGGGTCTCGGCTTTACAACTTTGCCGAGCAGCTACTTGGTCGGGGTCAAACACATTTGCTAAATTCTACAAGTTTGATACCCTGGCTGAGGAGGACCTAGAGTTTGCTCATTCGGTGCTGCAGAGTCATCCGCACTCTCCCGCCCGTTTGGGAGCTTTGGTATAATCCCCATGGTCCTTACGGAGTCCCAGCATCCACTTAGGACGTCAGAGAAAATAAGATTTTACTCACCGGTAAATCTATTTCTCGTAGTCCGTAGTGGATGCTGGGCGCCCATCCCAAGTGCGGATTGTCTGCAATACTTGTATATAGTTATTGTTTAACTAAAGGGTTATTGTTGAGCCATCTGTTGAGAGGCTCAGTTATATTTCATACTGTTAACTGGGTATAGTATCACGAGTTATACGGTGTGATTGGTGTGGCTGGTATGAGTCTTACCCGGGATTCAAAATCCTTCCTTATTGTGTCAGCTCTTCCGGGCACAGTATCCTAACTGAGGTCTGGAGGAGGGTCATAGAGGGAGGAGCCAGTGCACACCAGGTAGTCCTAAAGCTTTCTTTAGTTGTGCCCAGTCTCCTGCAGAGCCGCTATTCCCCATGGTCCTTACGGAGTCCCAGCATCCACTACGGACTACGAGAAATAGATTTACCGGTGAGTAAAATCTTATTTATACACATCACCCACTGTAGTGCCCCTTATACACATGCCTACAGTAGTAGTGCGCCCATATAATGCCCACAGTAAAAGTGCCCCTTATACATAAAGGCCACAGTAGTAGTGCCACCAGGGCCGGTGCTACCCGCTCAGCAGAGTCTGCAAAGCAGGGAGGCGCCTGGCTGGAGAGGCACTCTCCCTGCTCTGCTACTCTGCTGGTGAATGCCGCCGCGGACCTGCAGTATGCTTGTGAGATAAATGTCTCAGCTCCAGCAACACTACAACAGGTAAAGTGATTCTGGAGCTGAGGCTATGTGTGGTCTCCATACAGGTCACATGACTGGTGAACAGTCACATTATCAGGAAGTGTCAGCTCTACAGGGAGGGTGAGTCCAGCAGTCTATATGCGCGTACAGTGTATGGGGGGCACAGTGTGTGTGTGTGTGTGTGTGTGTGTGTATGTATGTATGTATGTATGTATGGGGGCACAGTGTATTTGTGTGTATGGAAGCACTGTGTGTGTATAATGAAGCCCAGTGTGTGTGTATGGGGGCTTAGTGTGTGTTTGTGTGTATGGGGGTACAGTGTATTTGTGTGTATGGAAGCACTGTGTGTGTATAATGAAGCCCAGTGTGTGTGTATGGGGGTTTAGTGTGTGTTTGTGTGTATGGGGGTACAGTGTATTTGTGTGTATGGAAGCACTGTGTGTGTGTGTGTGTGTGTGTGTGTGTGTGTGTGTGTGTGTGTATATATGTATGTATGTATGTATGTATGGGAGCATAGTGTGTGTATATTGGAGCACAATGTGCGTGTAAGGGGCACAAGTGAACACTGTGTGTGTATAGGAGCACAGTGTGTGTGTGTACAAGAGCACAGTGTGTGTATGGGAGGCATAGTGTGTGTGTATGGGGGCACTTCAGTCTTCAGCACAGATCCCTTCCCTCCCGGGCACTACTGTTTGGCATAATGTGTATAAGGGGCTCTAACGTGTGTTGTAACATGAATAAGGGACACTACTTTGTGGTGTAATATGAATCACAGGCACTACGTGCTGTGTATTGTGAATAAGATTATTCTACTGTGTGGTGCAATTTGAATTGAAGGTACTATTGTGTGCTTATGCCCTTTCTTTATGAGACCACACCCCTTTGCGGTATATGTCTTCGGTGAGCGCTGTCCCTTTATTAAGTATGGGAGAGAGGGTGCACATTTATAGTTTGCAGGGATGCGCTGAACACCCTAGTACCAGCCCTGGGTGCCAAAAAATGCCCACAGTAGTAGTGCTGCTTACACATATAAAGGGATGGTAAGCCTACCTACTGTAGGGCTCATGTAGATTCAGAAGTAAATCCAGAGCCGGCCCTAACCAATATGATGCCCTAGGCAAGATTTTGGCTGGTGCCCCTAGCACCACCGCTGGTTCCGCTTCCGACCTTGCACCTCTTTCCCAGCACCATCACCCCTCACCCATAGCAGTCCTTATTTCGGTATTTGTACCCCCTATATTTTAAATAGGAACAGTTCGCACATTTGGCGCACAGCCCAAAAAGGGGTGTGTTTTTGCTGGTAAGGGGCATGGCCACACAACAGTAATACCAATTCCATTTACGCCACACAGTACTGCAACTTTATTCACATTTGATCATGCGATAGTGTCCATAATTCATATTACATCCCACAGTAGTATCACTTTACCTTATAAACGTTACTCCTCACAGTAGAACCCCTTATTCACATTACATCACACTGAATTGCTCCTTATTCACATTACACCACACCCTATTGCTCTTTATTCACATTAGACGACACAGTAGTGCCCTTTCTATACGCAATGCCACATAGTAGAGCACCTTATACACATAATGCCACACATTAGTAATGCATTTATACACATAATACCACACAGTAATGCCCTTTACACATATGACACATTATTAATGTCCTTATAAACATAATGCGCCTTACACATTATGACAACCTTTATTAATGCCCTTTTACACATAATGTCCCTTACACATATGCTGCACATTATTAATGCCCTTATACACATAATGACACACACAGTGCCCCATACACATTTGCTGCACATTATTAGTGCCCCTATACACATAATGACACACATACAGTAGTACCCTGTTACACATATGCCGCACATTATTAATGCATAATACACATAATGACACATGGTGCTCCCTACACATTATTAGTGCCCCTATACACATAATTACACACATACAGTAGTACCCTTTTACACATATGCTGCACATTATTAATGCCCTTATACACATAATGACACACATAGTGCCCCTTACACATATGTTGCACATTATTAATGCATTTTTACATGACACACATAATGCTCCTTACACATATTCCGAACACTACTGCACAACCAACCCACTCACATGCACACAGCACTCACACTGCCATGAACACTGTGACCTCTGCTTGGATACAGATGTGTCCTCATAAATCTTGCCTCAATGCTAACGTCTGGCACCTTTTTTTATGAAAATGCATCTTATTTGCTTTGCTATGTGGCTAGGATGCACAAGCAGCTTCTGCTGATTAAAATGATATGCAGCATGCCTATATACTGTGTATATATACTGTGGCTGTATCTGCATATGAAATGCTACACTCAGAATATAGGCATGCCGCATACCATTTTTATCAGCAGAAGCTGCTGATGCCCCTAGGCATATCAAATGCCCTAGGCAATTGCCTAGTTTGCCTATGCCTATGGCCGGCTCTGAGTAAATCCGTTTACCATGCACCTGGCCATACCTGGCCATATTGTGTTGTAGATGCAGGTAAAAATAGCATCAGCTTTCGCACAGATACAGGATACCTTATTTGATCACAGTAATTTGGAGTTACGTTTCAGCACCTCCTAGCCTTATACATAACAACACTTTTTATGTACTTGCGATCACCAATGCAAAAAGGTTTTTACAAGGTACAAAAAAAACTTTCTAGCAAACGTTACGCTGAATTTGACTTGTTACCATTTACCTCTATGCCTGACTGATGATAGGGATAATTTTATAGAAAAGCAGCTTGTCTAGAAAGCCATCTATTTCTGCTGAGAGTGCTGGATACGATACCTGAGGTAATTGCTGCACATGCAATGCTGAATATTGTGGGTCATTCCGAGTTGTTCGCTTGCTAGCAGTTTTTAGCAGCCGTGCAAACGCATTGTCACCGCCCACTGGGGAGTGTATATTCGCTTTGCAGAAGTGCGAACGCTTGTGCAGCAGAGCGCCTGCAAAATCTTTTTGTGCCAAACAAGACCAGCCATGTAGTTACTCTTCGTGTGCGTTGATTCTAACGACGGAGGGACGACTTTTGACGTCACACACCCGCCCAGCCACGCCTGCGTTTTCCCAGACACTCCTGCGTTTTTCTAAGCACTCCCTGAAAACGGTCAGTTGCCACCCAGAAATGCCCACTTCATGTCAATCTTCCTGCGTTCGGCCGTGCGACTGGAATTTTCGTTAGACTGTGTGCAAACCCACGATGCTCATTGTACCCGTACGATGCGCCTGCGCATTGCGGTGCATGCGCAGAAATGCCGATTTTTAGCCTGATCGCGGCGCTGCGAACAACGGCAGCTAGCGATCAACTCGGAATGACCCCCATTATGCAGTGGTACTCACATCTGCACAAAGACCCAAACCTAGAGATTCACAGTGAACATGAAGAACAGTCCCTTTCCTTGCCAGCAGATGGCGCTGCATGCTCAGGAGCCCGTCATGTCGCTGTGCCATAAACATGGCCGTTTCCGCTCTCTCTTTCCTGTTCACGCGAACGTCACGTTAGTAGGAACTACTGTACGTACAGGACAAGGCAGTTTGGATCGTTTCCACCCAGCAGACATGGAGTTAATTTAAAGCAATGTAGTGATTGGCTCATAGCTGCGTCCAATCCATGGCGAGGAGACGGTTGCTGTCTGTGTGACTGTGGGTGCCGGTGAGCAGGACATGGCGGCGCACTGGACCCGCTTTGAGAAGGAGCAGGAGGCGGATATCAGGACGCTGATCTCTTGTGTGAGCGGCCTGCAGAATGAGAGCGCCAGCAATTACCAGCTGGCTCTGCAGTACGCCTGCTCCAACTTCAGGTCTGTGCCTGCACCGGCTTATAGCTGCTGTGGCAGCAGAACTACAAATCCCAGCGTAACCTGCCAGCTTCTGTCTGACAAAGCATGCAGGAACCGCTGTAGATACTGTAGGTGACTGTGTAGCCATTATGGCTCATTCTCTATGTTGATAGGCTTTATGCAGACGCCATAATGTGGACAGGTACAGAATGCTGACGTACAATTTTAAAGCCCAACTCTTGGGCAATTTTAAGCTGAAAGCAGCTCGCTTTTGGTGTGTTGAGCTGCCCAGTGTGTATGCCCTGGCGATGAGCGCTGATGCACGCCTCTGCTTCATCGCCTGCGGCTAGCGTTCATCTGCTGGTATTACCAGTAGATGAACGGCGGCGTGAACGACTTTCCATAGCGTCCTGCTATGGAAAGCCGCTGACATCGCTGGGCAGGGGGAAAATCGCTCAGTGTGTATGCACTGAGTGATTTTCAGCCCAGCGATGTCAGTGATCATCGCTGGGCAAAAATGCTCAGTGTGTATGTACCTTTCGCATATCATTTGTATTGTCTGCAATTTAACAGTCATAATTAGGTTACACTTATGCAGCAGGGGTAGGGGTCGTTAGGTCGACCACACTTACGTCAATAGGTCGACACAGCCATTAGGTCGACATGGGAAAAGGTCAACATGGGGTGTTTTTTTTAAAAGTTTCGTTTTCTTCGTAAAGTGACGGGGAACTCCAATTAGTGCACCGTGTCCCCTCCCAGCTTCGGGCAAGGTGCCTCGCTCCTCTACCGCTGCGCTCGGCACAGGTTACTATTCCCAATCGTAGTCCACTTGGATCGTAATGTATGAAAAAGTTTAAAAAAATTTTTTTTAAAGTGTAAAACACATGTCGATCTAGTTAGTACATGCCGACTTAGGGACCATGTTGACCTAATGTATGTCGACCAATAGTGGTCGACCAAATGACCGTATCCCTGCAGCAGAAGGTGCTCTTGGAAATCCCTCCCTGATGTGTCCCCGGCTCCCTTCTCCACTCCACCCACCGCCTTCATAACCTCTATTCCAGCGGCCTTAAATCATGTTGTCAGCGCAGCTCCTGGGGTCTCGCAGCTAGTTGTGTGACCTGCTCGGGACTTGCAGACTCCAGTGGACACCGTGCATAACCTGGCTGCCGGACTGCATAAGGGCTCCCCAGTTAAAGACGCGTGTGCTGTTTCAGCAAATCATGCAAAGTGTAATGGCCCCCATACATCAGCAATAAATTGCTGCAATGTCCCAATCCCCAGACAGCCAAACGTGTTTAAAAATTCTGCTTTGGTGTTCGGTCATAGGGGGTAATTCCTGAGTTGATCGCAGCAGGAACTTTGTTAGCAGTTGGGCAAAACCATGTGCACTGCAGGGGGGGCAGATATAACATGTGCAGAGAGAGTTAGATTTGGGTGTGGTGTGTTCAATCTGCAATCTAAATTGCAGTGTAAAAATAAAGCAGCCAGTATTTACCCTGCACAGAAATAAAATAACCCACCCAAATCTATCTCTCTCTGCACATGTTATATCTGCCTCCCCTGCAGTGCACATGGTTTTGCCCAACTGCTAACAAAGTTCCTGCTGCGATCAACTCAGAATTACCCCCATAATTGGGCATTTTTATTATGTTTAGTTTCCCCGATTCACTGACCGGTCACCAATCCTCACTGATCGGCAGCGCCGGTGCGTCGGGGACTTGCGGCCACTGATGTATGGGTACCATAAGGGAACAGCGCAGTTAGAGGGGAAAAGTATCCACTAAGATGGTTTCTCAGAAAGAGCAGTTTTTCTGAAGTAATACTTTAGTTATTGAGGCGTAATAAATGCCTCCAAAATGTTAATTGAAGTGGGAATGGGTTCAATTTATAGTTACCGCTGCCAATACTTGTATCATGATGAATAGACCCCATTAAGTGCTATCTTCTGTTATCCATCCTGAATTTCAACCTATAAGGTTTTTTTAAACTCTACTGTATGGTGTTTCTTGCGTTTGTCATCTGTCAAATTTTAACTTAATATGCAGATTTCATCGGTACCTTGATGTAAGCAGTCATCAGATTCAAAGGACCTTGGATGGGTAAGTTTTTATCTTTCATGATTGTTTTTAATGTACAAGCTATTCATGAAGTTTAAAAAAAATACCTTTTTATTCCCAGAATCTATGAAAAGTTTATTATCCATTCAGACGTGAATAAAGCTGAGAGCTTGAAGAGGCTGACGGGGGAGTTCTTAAGCCTTCCTCTGTTAAACACTGAAGGGAAAAAGGTTTGTTATATCGTACTGGTGAATGACAGATCGTCAAATGGTTTTACTGCCTTAAAATGGGAAATAATCATTAGGCAATTAACTATACTGTAGGTCAAGAACTGTCAGAGTTATGTATTTTTACACCGATGGATTAAAAAATATAATATAAAATGTCATTTTTATTCAGTTACCGCTGTCATCGTGTACCATAAATACAGTATTGTGTTGAAACACTTAAAATATCTGTCATGGTGCTTTGTGATGTTACTGGAGATGTTGCTGTTTTATTGCTTGCATTCTTCTCTAGTAGTCACTTATAATAGGATTTTAATACCTACCGGTAAATCTTTTTCTCTTAGTCCGTAGAGTATGCTGGGGACTCTGTAAGGACCATGGGGTATAGACGGATCCGCAGGAGACATGGGCACACCAAAAAGACTTTGACTGGGTGTGAGCTAGCTCCTCCCTCTATGCCCCTCCCCCAGACCTCAGTTAGCAACTGTGCCCAGGAGAGATGGACATTTCGAGGAAAGAATTTATTGTTTAAACACGGTGAGTGTCATACCAGCTCACACCACGAACATGCCGCAGAACGAGGCATTCAATAGAATACCAGCCAACGGCATGAACAATACACAGCCACATGCTGAGAGAATATGTAACACAACCTGTGTGTCAACACAACCAAGAAGAAGACACCGCATGCCATGGCATGAACGTCGTCGGCAACAGCCTGACAGAAAAGAAACACCACAAGAGTGTAACCATAACCAATAACTGCAGACACAGTACGCACTGGGACGAGCGCCCAGCATCCTCTACGGATTAAGAGAAAAGGATTTACCGGTAGGTATTAAAATCCTATTTTGTCATACGTCCTAGAGGATGCTGGGGACTCCGTAAGGACCATGGGGTTTATACCAAAGCTCCAGATCGGGCGGGAGAGTGCGGACGACTCTGCAGCACCGATTGAGCAAACATGAGGTCCCCATCAGCCAGGGTATCAAACTTATAGAGCTTAGCAAAAGTGTTTGAACCCGACCAAGTATCCGCTCGGCAAAGTTGAACCGCTGAGCCTCCTCGGGCATCCGCCCAAGAAGAGCCCACCTTCCTAGTAGAATGGGTCACCACCGAATTCGGTAACGGCAATCCAGCCGTAGAACGAGCACGCCGAATCGGTTCACAGATCTAGCGTGTAACCGACTGCAGAGACGCAGGCGCCCCAATCACACTGGGAGCATACCGGACAAACAGAGCCTCTGTTTCCCCAATCTGAGCCAAATTGGTGACATAAATATTCAAAGCCCTGACTACATCGAGAGACTTTGAATCAGCCAATGCTTAAGTAACCACAGGCATCAAATAGGCTGGTTTCTGTGAAACACCGAAACCACTTTTGGCAGAACTATTATCCGAGTTCTCAATTCCGCTCTATCCACCTGGAAGATCAAACCGGGGCTCTTGTGAGACCCAGCCGCTACTTCCGACACCCACCTTGCGGACGCCAAATCCAAAAACATGACCACTCTCCAAGAGAGAAATTTTAACACAACCTTTCATAAAGGTTCCAATCATTGTGGCCCAAGAAAACGCACACCACGTCAAGGTCCCACGGTGCCAATGGGGCCACAAATGGAGGTTGGATGTGCAGTACTCCTTCCACGAAGGTCCGAACTTCCGGAAAGGTCACCAATTCTTTCTTGAAAGAAAATTTATAAGGCCAAACCCACACTTGAATGGAGCCTAACTTTAGGCCTGCACCCACACCTGCTTGCAAAGAATGGAGAAGAACGACCCAGCTGAAGCTTCCGTAGTAGCCTTCTTGGATTCACACCAAGACACACATTTTCTCCAAACACGGCGGTAAGGCTTTGTCATTACTTCTTTCCTAGCCTGAAGAAGAGTGGAAATGACTTCACTGGGCATACCCTTTCTGGCGAGGATATGGCGTTCAACCGTCACGACGTCAAACGCAGCCGCGGTAAGTCTTGATACACGCCCGGATCTTGCTGTAACAGTTCCTCACATAGAGGAAGCGGCCAGGGATCTTCTATGAGTAAATCTTGAAGAATTGGATACCAAGCCCTCCTTGTTTAGACCGGAACAATAAGGATCGCCTGAACCTTTGTTCTTCTTACGTTTATCACCTTCAGAAGGGTGAACACGGAGGGGACACATAGACCGACTGAAAACACCCAAGGTGTCCCAAGGACGTCCACTGCTATAGCTCAAGTGTCCCCTGACCTGTAACAATATCCGTGAGATTTCTCGTTGAGGCGAGACGCCAACATGTCCAATTGAGGCACTCCTTAAAGACTTTTCGCTTCAGTGAAACTTCTCGATGACGACAGTATTTCTCCTGGATGGAGATCGCGTCTGCAGAGGAAACTTTCTCCGTCGATCACATGCGGAACGAAGACTGCTAGTATAGCGTATACCAGTCTTTCCACCCAGCAGAAACTTTTATGGCATCTGCCATTGCCGCTTTGTTCCTTGTTCCACCCTAGCGGCTTACTTACACCACTGCTGTGAAGTCGTCCGACAGAATTAACACGGGCAGATCACTAAGCATATATTCACTGAAAATAGCTCTTCATTTAAGAAAGCTTATAGCAGACAAGCTTCCCAGCTTGACCTTTTCCTCTGGAAATACTTCCCTTGCAAGGACTGCTCCCCAGTCTCGGAGATCTGCATGCATGGACACCAGGATCCCATCCTGGATTCCGAACCTTTGTCCCTCTAGGAGGTGAGAACTGAGCAGACACCACAGGAGCGATATCCTGGCAATTAGGATTATATTCTGGCGCATGTGCAGGTGAGATCCGGACCACATTTCCAACTGGCCCCGTGAAAACCACTCTGGCATTTGACCTGCTCACCGAAAAAACCTCTTAGGCCGCACCATCTTCTTCATCAACGGAACCTATTGATGGATTGTCACTGCAAATCTGATCCGACTCCGGATCCTCAGACCTCTTTTCACAGGAACACACAGAACTTCAAGCGTTCCGTATCTACTCTGATACCCACCTCCGACGCCTGCGTCGTTGGGAATAACAGCCTTCCCCTGTGTTGAAGAACAGTCAGAGAGAAAACAATGATTTGCACCACTTGTGTCTTGACCTCTCCTTAATCAGGAGAGTGTCCCAGTACAGAACAACAATGGCTCTTACTATTGAAAGAATACCATCCCACTGCCATCACTCCGGTGGAATGGCAAAGACAATCCTGGATATCCACCCAGGTAATCTGAATGCGGAGAACAACGCATCTAAACCTCTAGTTTTTTATTTTATTTTTTTTAAACAGGGACAGCAGGACAATGTTCTGAACCTGACGCACCTCTGGTATGGCGTCGCGTACTACCTCCCCTTCCAGAGGGGAAACGGCAAGATCTATTTGAAAAATCAGTGAGGGAAACATCTGTAAACACCAGAATGTCCCCCTTTGGATTCTATAATCAACTCACAGGTCGTAGTCTATTCTCGGACTGACTGAAAAGTAGTAGACGAGTTCCCACCGGAGTGTGCTCCAGCCAGATAGACTCAGCGACATGTGATGGATGTGGTAGAAACCGACATCCGCTTCTGCGAACCTAACAAGGCTGCAGAACTCTTACCTTTTCACCTTCCACTGTCTGCACATAAAAGGAAAAAAGAACGGTATCGAACCGGTTAAAACGACTGCATCCCACAAAAGAATGCGTCCCCAACCGTTGTGAAGGAGACTAACTCACAAAGTTAGATTTACCAGCAGTATCCGCCGAGATTGACTGAACTGAGGCATCCCCAAACAGCGGTACACCGTCCCAGGGAAAAAACTCCAGTATCTCTCGGAGTCAGCCTCAACATTCCCCCGGTCACACCTCCTGTATACATACGGCAGCCTGCCGCAATGTTATAGAGAAGAACCAACATAAGGAACATCTCCTCTCTCTTTAGGGTAATTCTATCGGACGCCTTTCCGAATAACACTCGCTCATGTGCATGTAATGCAAATAAGCCCAAAGCATAGAAATAAAATATCACTTAGCTTCCTGTATACGATCCTTCCTGACAGGGCCCCGTGTCGACCAGGAGTTGACTTCCACAGTATTCTCTCCGCGTCGGGAAGAGAATAAACCTTCGGACTCCTTGAGAGGATTGAAGACCAACTCGTCACTGCCACCGTAGAACTTAAGCCACAGAGCGACTAGCACATGAAAAAGAATACTATTACTTCAGCATTCATGACTATACATAATTTAATACACAAATTATATATAAATATATATATACGCACACACACACACGTGTAAATTGTCCGGACCCTAGTGACCGTAATGTGTTCTGAATGTGTATAATCATGTACTGACACACCCCAGATGTGGATCTACCAGGAACGTTATGGTCGACAGAAAACCTAGTAGTCGTTGACAGCAGGGAATATTAAGCAGGCAAAATTAACATTCTTGGAACTCCGAGGGGTCTGAGGGAATATATAATTCCAAAACACTCCACCCAAATATACCGATAAACATATACACAGGTATAATTTAGTTACCGCATGTTCATTTTTACCCAGTAAATACAATTGATGCCAACAGGGCATCCACAGCGACTGTGTCTCCCATACCGTGTTTTACTTTTTTAAGCACACAACCACCAACCTGCTAATACTAAATCTTCCGACTCAAGTACCGACAGGCGTCGGCGATGCCGGCAGTGATTCCCACAATAGCTTGTGACAAAGCTCTCACACATGTCGACATATGTCGACTAACCTATAGTGGGTAAACTGACGGGAAAACACTGAGATTCATGCACCATAACAAGGATTATGCGCCCATTATTAAACATAATGCTATATTTCTCACCATATAGCACTAAAAAACACTGTGCCCCCCCTTCTTCGTACTATAAAGCTAGCCTTGGCGGCGATATGAAGAAAATGGTGCTGACTCCGTTGTGAGGGCTAAGCTCCGCCCCTTCCCGGCGTGCTTAAGCCCGCTCAAATAAATATATATTTATCTGGGGGATCTATATACAGCCGTTAACCCGTATATATAGATATCGCTGCCCAGGGCGCCCCCCCCTGCGCCCTGCACCCTCGGAAGCCGTTGGTGTGTAGTAGCAATGGCGCGCAGCGCGATCGCTGCGGTACACTGCCAGCGATCTTGACCCTCAGTAACATGCCGCCCAGGGCGCACCCCCCCCCCCCCCCCCCTCCCCTCAGCGCTCTGCACCCTGCATGAGCCGTTGGTGTGTGGGAGCATGGGGCTCCGTTACTGAAATCTTCTGCTGTCACTGAAGTCTTATTTTCTTCCAATACTCACCCGGCTTCTTTCTTCTGGCTTCTGTGAGGGGGGTGACGGTGCGGCTCCGGGAACAAGCAGCTAGGCGATCCAAGTGATCGAACCCTCTGGAGCTAATGGTGTCCAGTAGCCTAAGAAACAGAGCCTTTAACTAAGAAGAAGTAGGTCTGACTTCTCTCCCCTCAGTCCCACGATGTAGGGAGCCTGTAGCCAGCAGGTCTTCCTGAAAATAAAAAACCTAACATAAAGTCTTTTAGAGAAACTCAGTAGAACTCCCCTAGTGTGTGTCCAGTCACTCCTGGGCACAAAGTCTAACTGGGGGAGGGGCATAGAGGGAGGAGCCAGTTCACACCCAGTCAGTCTTTTTAGTGTGCCCATGTCCCCTGCGGATCCGTCTATACCCCATGGTCCTTACGGAGTCCCCAACATCCTCTAGGACGTATGAGAAACATGTATTCTGTGTAATTTAGATTATATTAATATAAGAGGTCGCGCTATAGAGCCAATTGAATATTCCACACCAGTCTCAACTTTAAAATATTTATTTAAAAACATAAACATAAAAATATATAATACGTGATATTTAAGAACTGGTGTGATCACAACACCCTCTAGTATATCAATAAATATCCAATAATGATTAAACAATTCTTACTCTCATATATTAAGTGTGCTGAATTGTAAAATGTCCAAACTGACAAGAGTTGAGCCAAAAGTACAATGAGGACTGAATTCCTCTATGTTAAATTGCACCCGGTTAATTAAGTCCAAGAAACACCAGTAATTATATCCAGAAAGCTGTGTATCACAGAATTAAACGGTCACAGGTACACTCACTCTGTCCCTTGTGCTTGTAGTATGGGACCTATTTGCCAGTACGAGGAGTTTTGTGCAGCCCGAGCGTCCCCGGGTATGCACAATCTGATTAGCTGACGGCTGTTACCTGTGAACCGGATCGGTGTCTTGAAATTAACTGGCGGCTTCTATCCAGTTCTTAAATATCACGTATTATATATTTTTATGTTTATGTTTTTAAATAAATATTTTAAAGTTGAGACTGGTGTGGAATATTCAATTGGCTCTATAGCGCGACCTCTTATATTAATATAATCTCTTTCTGTTAATTTGAAGCCAATAAAGACAGGCTTCTGAGGTCTGACGAAACAGAACCATTTATATATGGTCACAAGGTGACAGATTTTAGATAAGCACCAATTATATGTTTATATGACCTTTGCGCCATCAGGTATTTTATTCTTTCTGTGTAATTTAGGTACGTAAACAACCAATTTAGTGGAGATATATATAATTTATTGTACATATTCATATACTCTGAATATCATGCATGATATATCCCCTGTACCTTGAGTGCTGTAAAAAAACTTCTTGAGGTATTTTTGACCTCATGTGTTAGAAGTCACTTTATTTACGTGTGTGTGTTTACTTCTAAAAGGGTTATTATTTTGTGTATAGTTTTTTAATGCATATCAATAAATGGCATTTATTTTATAACTGTATATTCTTTAAGAGTGCCCCCACAAAGAGAGTTACTTTTTTCTTTCCCCTGTGCAATTCCTGGTTTAAACTCTATGGGCGCTCCACCGGAACTTTTACCCTTACATTCAACCCTGCTAAAATATTTTTTTGTGATTCTAGTTCAAAAATATATACTTATCCAGTGCAAAGGGACTCTCTCCCCCCCCCCCCCCCCCACCCCACCCCTCTCCTTATCTCCTGTGAACACCCAGTTTACTTCTGAACCTCATGAACATTAATATCTGCCTACTTTAGGCGGGTGTGATACATGATCCCCGCAGTCACATGACCGACACTGGCATCCCGACAATTAGAATGCCGACAGGGGATGGATGGGGTAATTATTTTACCCCTCCCCTGTTCCTAACCCTCCTTGGGTGGCTGGTAGAGCTAAGATATGTGGGGGTGGTGGCTAGGGTTAAGAAACCGGGGGAGAGGAAGGGGGGGTGGCGGCTATGGCTACCTGCCCCCCTAGTACTTAACTCTAGCAGCCAAAACCCTCCCCCAACCCCCCCCCCAACCCCTAGGGTCCTAACCTTAACAGCGGCCCGATACTTAAATTCGGGATGTCGGTGTTCTGGTGTCTGGATTCTGCCGTCGGTCATGACCGCCAGCGTCCAGACTGCCTGGGATGCTAACTGCATCCCCTTTAGGCATTGTGTAGTGATTCTGGCGTTACAGTTAACACCAATTCCTACATAAGTGGAAAGAAAAAGTCCCTATGGGATAATATAGTAAATAATTGCTGCACAAATTGGTATTTCTTTATCATCCACTAGGGGTCACTGGAGTACTCTTGGGATATGGACGGCTTCCACCGGAAGAAGGCACTGAATAAATTAATTTTTGAGACTACTCCTCCCCTCCATATCCTCGAGCACTTCAGTGTTTTTTCTGTGCTCGACACAGTTAGAAGGCATAGTGGAGCTCGTCCACGAAGTATTGGAATTTTTTTTTTAGTTCCTAAGTTTTTCTTCTTTTCAAGGATTTCCACGTCCTTTCCCCCCTTCTAACAGGCGTGGGTCAGGGACAGTGGAAGCGGCTGAGAACAGCCGTGAGTGTCGGACCTCTCTGTAAAGAGCTCCCTCACTCCACCTGCAGGCTGCCTGCAAAAAGCTGGACGGAGCTTGGATGAGAAGCCCCGTCATAGACTTTGGTCACGGTCCAGGTATGTTAGGGGCGGTCAGCTCTTGCTGCCGCTCCACTGTTGGGGATTGTATTGGGTACTCACCGCTGCCCGGAGCGCGTGTGCATGGGCCGCTTCACGGCTCCATGCGGCGCGCTCTCACTCTCCGCTCCCAGCATCTTAAATACCAGACCGCTGCTCCCCGGCGCCGCAGCAGCGCTGCCTGGCTACACAGACACTCCGCAAAATGTGTGTGGCGGGCGGGAGCGCGTGTGCATAGGCCGCTCCAGGGCTCTATGCAGCACGCTCGCTGCTTCCGCTATCCGCCCGCAGCAGCCGAGGAGTTCCCGCTGCCTGGGCCTACAGGTACAGGCCGCTCACACGGCCCTATGCAGACTTCCACAGGCCCCGACCCGGTGCTGTACACGGAGGTCGTGGGAGTGGGGGGGGGAGACATTGGCAGTATTTGGCAGTGTTAAGTAAGGTGCTTAATATGTTAATGTTCTCCTGTCTGTTCCAGGTTTCCTTTATTACATCTCGGCTAAGAGTGGTACTAGGGAAATTTTGGGGTCAGTTTCTTATTGCTGGCAGGCACTGCACTTGCCTGATATATACCAGGAACTTTGGTGTTATTACTGAGTCGTGCAGTCTGTCTGTGTGTAGTTTGTATTGTCTGTCTTTTATAATGAGTAAGACACCAGCAAAATCTAAGAAACATTTTTCATGTCATGTCTGTAAGAGTGTGTTGCCTGATGGATCCACCACATGTACAGCATGTGTTGTTAATACAGCCATAAATACGATTTCAGAAGTAAAACCACCATCTCTGGACCCTCCATGGGCTTTACTTGCAGATGTATTAGTTGGTTTACAATCAGAGCTGGCCGACTCTCGTGAAGAAAGAGAGGCGGCAAGATCTGAGTTTAAAATGAGACCATTTGAGTTACCAGAGTCTCAATCTGGTCAGAGGCCCACCTTGAGTGGAAAAGATAAATTTCCTTTTCCTAATAATTCTCCAGTCTCTGGGATACTAGACCTCACTGAACAGGAGTATGAGGAGGGCGAAATAGGGCAACAGTCAGATAGTGACGATTTTGACAGCCCAGGTATTGACAATCTCATCAGAGCAGTACGTCAGTCGCTGGAGTTTACGGAAACTGAGGAGCCCCTGACGAATGATGAGGTAGTTTTTACTAAACGACAGAGATCTCCGATGTGTTTCCCTATTTCGGAATCTCTTAATAAAATGTTACTGGAATCACGGAAAAATCCGGATAAACGGTTTTCTATTCCTCGTAGATTTAAATCGAGTTACCCGTTTCCAGAGTCCATGACAGCTACTTGGGAGAACCCACCATTGGTGGATTCATCCGTATCCAAACTTACAAGGAAGTTAACCATACCAGTACCAACTGCTACTACGCTTAAAGACCCTGCAGATCGTAAAATAGATGCTATGCTAAGGTCCATGTATACAGCAGCTGGAGTGCTGCTGAGACCTGGGTTGGTTGGCATTTGGGTTACTAAAGCTTCAATGGTATGGATAAAAGAGCTCAAGTCGGCTCTGCAAGATGACCATCTTATACTTCTCGCGGATCAAATCTGGGAAGCTGCTGAATATCTATGTACAGCTTCTACTGACGTCTGTCAGCTTACTTCTCGCCTGTCCTCATCGCTAGTCATAGTACGACGAGCACTTTGGCTGCGTTCTTGGCAGGCGGAGACGGAGGTTAAAAAAGGTATAGAGGCATTGCCTTATGATGGCGAGAAGCTTTTCGGTCCTGAATTGGACAAATGGATTTCTGAGGCTACTGGAGGAAAGTCTGTGTTTCTTCCATCGCCTACAACTATACCTAAACGGAAATATTCTGGTCCGGCGTTCAAATCCTTTAGAACTCAGCCCTTTCGTGGGCAGGGCACAGGAGCAGTCACGCCTGGTAGAAGAGGTCGGGGACGTAGTGCTCGACAATCCAATGCACGTCGTCAAGACACTAAGACCACTAACAAACCAGTGGCATGACGGGCTCCCAGCCCATCTCGGATCTCCAATTGTGGGAGCACGCCTTCAGAGCTTTCAGGGGGCGTGGCTGCAGACGTCCACATATGGGTGGATCCGCAAGTTAGTATTAGAGGGTTACAAAATAGAGTTCGATTATCTTCCGACAGGACTGCCTGTGTCGGACGACAAGAAAGCAGTTCTGCAGGTTGCCATTCAGTCTCTGCTGAATGCTGCAGTTGTAATTCCGGTCCCCGTGCAGGAACAGGGGCAGGGTTATTATTCCAGTCTGTTTCTGGTACCAAAACCAGATGGCTCAGTCAGGCCAATATTGAACCTAAAAGGTCTCAATCATTACGTCACTTACCACAGATTCAAGATGGAATCTCTCAGGTCAGTAATTGCAGGGTTAGAGCCGCAGGAATTCATGATTGCACTGGATCTCAAGGATGCGTACTTACACATTCCGATTTGGCCACCTCACCAGAGTTTCTTAAGGTTTGCGATAAGGCGAGACCATTACCAGTTTCAGGCTCTCCCGTTTGGCCTCTCATCAGCGCCTCGGGTATTCACCAAGGTAATGTCCGTGATGATAGCTCATCTCAGGTCCCTAGGGGTAATAATTGTTCCGTATTTGGACGATCTACTCATAAAGGCTCCGTCTCAACAATTGCTTCTCCAGCATGCTTTGCTAACGTACAATGTACTAGTTCAGCACGGTTGGATAGTCAGTTTAAAGAAATCACATCTAATTCCGTGTCAGCGACTTCAATTCCTAGGGATGATTCTCGATACAGTAAAACAAAAGGTTTACCTGCCACAACAGGAAGTACAGGTCATTCGTCATCTGGTGCAATTAGTGCTCAAGCCACGCACAGTCTCAGTACATTTGTGCATTCGCCTTTTAGGCACAATGGTGGCGGCTTTCGAAGCACTTCAGTTCGGAAGGTTTCACTCACGTCCGTTTCAACTGGAGGTGTTAGCACAATGGTCGGGATCACATCTGCAGTTGCACCACAGGGTGAGATTGTCGCCACAAGTCAGGGTGTCTCTTCTCTGGTGGTTAAAAATGCACAATCTATCTGCAGGGAGACGATTCGGCGTCGTGAATTGGATAATTCTGACAACAGACGCAAGTCTCAGAGGTTGGGGAGCTGTAGTTCAGAGTCATCGGCTCCAGGGCCTCTGGGCAAATCACGAAAGATCGCTATCCATAAATGTTCTGGAACTCAGGGCGATTTACAATGCTCTAAGACAAGCAGTGTACATGTTTCGTTTTCAGACTGTTCAGGTGCAGTCAGACAATGCGACGGCAGTCGCATACATAAACAAACAAGGAGGAACGAGAAGCCGCATGGCAATGCGGGAAGTAGCTCGGATCCTCAGATGGGCCGAATATCACCAGGTGATATTGTCGGCAGTGTTCATTCCGGGAGTGGACAACTGGGAGGCAGATTTTCTCAGTCGTCGGGATTTTCATCCAGGAGAGTGGGCATTAAATCCAGAAGTATTTCAGATGTTGATCCAGAAGTGGGGGTACCCTCAGGTGGATCTGATGGCATCCCGCCACAATCATCAGGTGTCACGATATGTGTCCAGAACAAGAGATCCAGGGGCAGTGGCGGTGGATGCTCTCACAGCCACGTGGCCGTACAGCCTTGTGTATCTGTTTCCACCGTTTCCGCTGCTCCCGCTGTTGCTAAAACGGATCAAGAGAGGGTCCGTCACAGTCATACTAATAGCGCCTCATTGGCCTCGGAGGGCTTGGTTCTCGGATCTCCTCGGGTTACTCGCAGACGATCCGTGGCCACTCCCACTACGTCCGGACCTGTTACAACAGGGTCCGTTCCTTTACCCCGATTTAGCGCGGCTGCGTTTGACGGGGTGGCTGTTGAAAAGGCCATCTTAAGAAGAGAGGGCATTCCTGAGTCTGTTATACCAACCATGGTACGAGCTAGGAAGCCGGTTACGGCAGCTCATTATTACAGAATCTGGCGTACTTATATAAGTTGGTGTGAAGCTCGGAAATTTCCGACATCATCTTTTAATTTATCCCGTCTTTTGTTATTTTTACAGATGGGGTTAGATGGAGGACTACGTCTTTCCACACTAAAGGTGCAGGTATCTCATCTGCGTTGTCAATTTTCTTTCAAAGGAAATTGGCCTCGTTGCCGTCAATACATACGTTTTTACAGGGTGTAAAGAGGATACAGCCTCCTTTCATTCCACCTACAGCACCATGGGACTTGAATCTGGTTTTAGATTTCTTACAGTCCGATTACTTTGAACCTTTACGACAAGTGGATATTAAATTTCTCACTTGGAAAACGATTTTTCTTTTAGCCTTAGCTTCGGCTAGGCGTGTTTCAGATCTGGGTGCCTTGTCGTGCAAGTCACCGTATTTAGTTTTTCATGATGACAGAGCGGAACTTCGGACGAATCCCGCTTTTCTACCAAAGGTAGTGTCGTCTTTTCACATCAATCAACCAATAGTAGTTCCTGTGTTAACAGGAGATTCTGGAACGTTGGATGTGGTTCGCGCATTGCGCATCTATGTATCCCGAACGTCTACTGTGCGTAAAACGGATACGTTGTTTGTTCTCTATGATGCGGCTAAGAGGGGTTGGCCAGCCTCTAAGCAAACCTTATCCAGATGGATCAAACGGACCATACGTCAGGCTTACCTTTATGCTAGGTTACAGCCACCTACTTCAGTAACAGCTCATTCCACACGTTCTGTGGGAACGTCATGGGCAGCGAGTCGTGGGGCTTCTACGACACAGCTTTGCCGTGCGGCTACTTGGTCTTCAGTGCACACGTTTGTGCGCTTTTACAAGTTTGATACTTTCGCGGCATCAGCATCTAGCTTTGGCCGTTTAGTGTTACAAGTGCCAAACAGCTCTCCCACCACGGAGGAAACTTTGGTACATCCCAAGAGTACTCCAGTGACCCCTAGTGGATGATAAAGAAAATAGGATTTTGGTACTTACCAGGTAAATCCTTTTCTTTGAATCCATAGGGGGCACTGGACGCCCACCCAGAGCAGTTTACCTGTTTTAGGAAGTTCAGTGGTTCTTATGGTAACACACTTTCACGACTGGTTTAAATTTAACAAGGGTTAATCAGTTATGGTGTCAACTGTTTAGTTGTCTGTTACGTTTTGTGTCAACTTTATTGTTGTCCGTGAGATTATATGTAATTCTCCTTTGGTCAATCTCTCTATCGATCCTGTTCGGCTCAGTAAAAAACACTGAAGTGCTCGAGGATATGGAGGGGAGGAGTAGTCTCAAAAATTAATTTATTCAGTGCCTTCTTCCGGTGGAAGCCGTCCATATCCCAAGAGTACTCCAGTGCCCCCTATGGATTCAAAGAAAAGGATTTACCTGGTAAGTACCAAAATCCTATTTTCTCCTACGTCCTAGAGGATGCTGGGGACTCCGAAAGGACCAGGGGGTATAGACGGGCTCTGCAGGAGACATGGGCACTTTAAGACTTTAAATGGGTGTGAACTGGCTCCTCCCTCTATGCCCCTCCTCCAGACCTCAGTTAGGTTCTGTGCCCAGAGGAGACTGGTCACACACAGAGGGCTCTCCTGAGTTTCTCTGGAAATAGACTTTTGTTAAGTTTTTTTATGTTCAGGGAGCACTGCTGGCAACAGGCTCCCTGCATCGTGGGACTGAGGGGAGAGAAGCAGACCTACTTCTGTGAGTTCAAAGGCTCTGCTTCTTAGGCTACTGGACACCATTAGCTCCAGAGGGTCTGACCGCTTGGGTCGCCTTGCAGCTCACTCCTGGAGCCGTGCCGCCGTCCCCCTCACAGAGCCAGAAGTCAGAAGACGGGTGAGTATTAGAAGCAACGAAGACTTCGTGAAGGCGGCAGAAGACTTCAGTCTTCCGGAGGTACCGCTCAGCGGTCGCGCTGCGCACCATTGCTCCCACACACACAAGGCACTGCAAGGGTGCAGGGCGCAGGAGGGGCGCCCTGGGCATCAAATATTACCTCATATAAGGGGCTGGCATCTATCTAAGGTGCGGTGGCACCTTTCCAGGGACCCCCACCAGCATAAAAAAGCGGGATGGAAGCGCGCCATGTAGGGGGCGGGGCTTCGTCCTCCAGCTCTAACCAGCGCCATTTTCTCTCCACAGCTTGCTGCAGAGACGCTGCTCCTGGCCCTTCACTGCACACAAGTAACTGGGTGCTTGAAAAACGAGGGGGGGGGGCACAAATTTGGTGTTGGTTAATATTGTTATAATATATAACAGCGCTTACAGGTTTCTGACCGGTGGGGCGCTGGGTGTGAGCTGGCAAACTCTTTCTCTGTCCCTCTGAAAGGCCTTGCTGTGGGTCTGTCCCCTGTAGCCCAGTGTGTTGGGTGGTGTCGGTACGTGTGTGTCGACATGTCTGAGGCTGAATGCTCTACCCAGGAGGAGGCGTGTGTGGGGGCTGAACAGAATGAAGGAGTGACTCCGTCGGCACCGCCGACTGCTGATTGGGTGGAGATGTGGAGCGTTTTGAATAAGAGTGTGGCTTTGTTACATAAGAGGTTGGATAAATCCGAGGCTCAGAACCAGGCATGGAGGCATTCCATGGGAGAGGTAGTCCCACTCACTCGGGCACCCTCGGGGTCCCAAAAACGTTCATTTACCCAGATATCAGACTCGGATACCGACACGGACTCGACTGTGTCGACTATGATAATGCGAAGCTACATCCTAAGGTGGCTAAGAGTATTCAGTACATGTTTGTGGCAATAAAAGACGTGTTACATATCACAGAGGACCCCGCTGTCCCTGAGACTAGGGTCTGCATGTTTAAGGGGAAGAAGCCGGAGGTAACGTTTCCTTCCTCGCATGAACTGAATGCTCTTTTTGAAAGGGCCTGGGAAACCCCGGATAAACGGTGGCAGATTCCCAGGAGAATTGCTATGGCATACCCGTTTCCTTCCCAGGATAGGGTTAGGTGGGAGTCTACCCCCACAGTGGACAAAGCTCTAGCGCGTTTGTCCAAGAAGGTGGCGCTGCCGTCACCTGAGATGGCGGCCCTTAAGGATCCGGCTGATCGTAGGCAGGAAACTACCTTGAAGTCTATTTTTGTCACGACAAAAGCCGGCCGTGGCTTCGGCATGGGTGAGTAACGCTATTGAAAAGTGGGCTGATACCTTGTTATCTGAAATAGACACTCTGGATAAGGATAGCGTACTGTTGACACTGGGTCATATCAAGGACGCTGCGGTCTATCTAAAGGATACTGCGAGGGATATTGGCCTCTTGGGATTGAGGGCCAATGCCATGGCAGTCTCGGCTAGGAGGGTATTGTGGACTCCTCAATGGAATGGTGATGCTGATTCTAAAAAAGCTATGGAGGCTCTGCCCTTTATGGGGGAAGTTTTATTTGGTGAAGGCCTCGCGGACCTGGTTTCTACAGCTACCACGGGTAAGTCCTCGTTTCTGCCTTTTGTTCCTCCGCAGCAAAAGAAAGAAGACGCCTCAATACCAGGTGCAGTCCGTTCGGTCGCAGAAGTTCCGGAAAGGATGTGGGTCATCCTTCCTTGCCAGAGGTAAGGGAAAGGGAAAGAGATCACCGGCCGTGGCAGGGTCTCAGGAGCAGAAGTCCTCCCCGGCTCCTTCCAAGTCCACCGCATGACGCTGGGGCTCCCCTGCGGGAGTCCGCACCGGTGGGGGCACGTCTTCAGCTTTTCAGTCAGGTCTGGGTTCACTTGGGCCTGGACCCTTGGGTGCTAGAGTTTGTGACCCAAGGACACAAACAGGAGTTTCAAGACGTGCCTCCGCGACGATTTTTCAAATCGGCCTTACCAGCTTCCCTTCCGGAAAGGGAGGTAGTGAGTGCGGCAATACAGAAGCTGTGTCAGCAGCGGGTCATTGTCGAAGTGCCCCCGTCACAACGGGAAGAAGGGTTTTATTCAAACCGGTTTGTGGTCCCGAAGCCGGATGGCTCGATCAGACCGATTCTGAATTTAAAGTCCCTCAATCTCTATTTGAAAAGTTTCAAATTCAAGATGGAATCTCTGCATGCAGTGATCTCCAGTCTAGAGGGAGGGGATTTTATGGTATCAGTCGACATAAAGGTTGCTTACCTACATGTCCCCATATATCTTCCTCATCAGACGTACCGGAGGTTCGCTGTTCAGGATTGTCACTACCAATTTCAGACGTTGCCGTTTGGTCTTTCCACGGCCCCGAGGATTTTTACCAAGGTCATGGCGGAAATGATGGTGCTCTTGCGCAAGCAGGGGGTCACAATTATCCCGTACTAGGATGATCTCCTGATAAAGGCGAGATCACAGGAGCTATTGCTAAAAACGTTGCGCTGTCCCTGACGGTTCTGCAGCAACATGGATGGCTCCTAAATTTGCCGAAGTCGCAGTTGATTCTGACAAAACGGCTGTCGTTCTTGGGCATGGTTCTGGACACTGATCTACAGAGAGTTTTTCTCCCGGGGGAAAAAGCTCTGGAAATCCAGTCCATGGTCAAGGACTTTCTGAAACCGGCAAGAGTGTCGATTGATCAGTGCACTCGAGTGCTGGGGAAGATGGTAGCGGCCTACGAGGCCATTCCTTTTGGCAGATTTCATGCCAGAACGTTTCAGTGGGACCTGTTGGACAAATGGTACGGGTCCCATCTACACATGCACCGGAGAATATGCCTGTCCCCCAAGGCCAGGATTTCTCTACTGTGGTGGCTCCAAAGTTCTCACCTACTGGAGGGTCGCCGGTTCGGGATCCAGGATTGGGTCCTGGTAACCACGGATGCGAGTCTCCGGGGTTGGGGAGCAGTCACTCAAGGGGAGAATTTCCAGGGAAAATGGTCAAGCCAGGAAGCTTGTCTGCACATAAACATCCTGGAATTAAGGGCCATTTACAATGCCCTTCTGCAAGCAGAACATCTCCTTCGCGGACTACCCGTCCTGATTCAGTCGGACAACATAACAGCGGTGGCGCACGTAAACCGCCAGGGCGGAACAAGGAGCAGAGCAGCAATGGCGGAAGCCACAAAGATTCTTCGCTGGGCGGAAAGACATGTAAGCGCTCTGTCAGCTGTCTTCATACCAGGCGTGGACAACTGGGAGGCAGACTTCCTCAGCAGACACGATCTCCATCCAGGAGAGTGGGGTCTTCATCAAGAGGTCTTTGCAGAAGTGACAAGTCGTTGGGGACTTCCTCAAGTAGACATGATGGCGTCTCGCCTCAACAAGAAGCTTCAGGCATATTGTTCCAGGTCGAGGGACCCTCGTGCACTTGCAGTGGACGCGCTAGTGACGCCATGGGTGTTTCAGTATGTCTATGTGTTCCCTCCGCTTCCGCTCATTCCAAAGGTGTTAAAAATCATAAGAAGAACAGGAGTTCGGACGATACTCGTTGTTCTAGACTGGCCAAGGAGGGCCTGGTATCCGGATCTTTAGGAATTGCTCGTGGAAGATCCCTGGCCTCTTCCTCTGAGAGAGGATCTGTTACGGCAAGGGCCGTGCGTGTTCCAAGACTTACCGTGGCTGCGTTTGACGGCTTGGCGGTTGAACGCCAAATTCTAGCTCGAAAGGGTATTCCCGGAGAAGTCATTCCGACTTTACTGAAGGCTAGAAAGGAGGTAACTGCGAAGCATTACCACCGTATTTGGAGAAAATATGTGTCTTGGTGCGAATCCAATAAGGCGCCTACGGAAGAATTTCAGCTGGGTCATTTTCTCCATTTTTTGCAATCAGGCGTGGATGCGGGCCTAAAGTTAGGCTCCATTAAAGTGCAGATTTCGGCCTTATCTATTTTCTTTCAAAGGGAATTGGCCTCCCTTCCAGAAGTACAGACTTTCGTGAAGGGGGTGCTGCACATACAGCCTACATTTGTGCCCCCGGTGGCACCATGGGACCTTAATGGGGTGTTACAGTTCCTAGCGTCACATTGGTTTGAACCGTTACAAACGGTTGAGTTGAAGTTTCTCACTTGGAAGGTGGTCATGCTATTGGCCTTGGCGTCCGCAAGGCGGGTGTCAGAGCTGGCGGCTTTGTCTCACAAAAGCCCTTACTTGGTCTTCCATGTTGATAGAGCAGAATTGAGAACTTGTCAACAATTTCTGCCAAAGGTGGTTTCGGCGTTTCACATGAACCTACCTATTGTGGTACCTGTGGCTATGGAAGCCTTGGCGGATTCTAAGTCTCTCGATGTGGTCAGAGCTTTGAAAATTTATGTGGCAAGAACGGCTTGTATTAGGAAAACAGAGGCGCTGTTTGTTCTATATGCTTCCAACAAGGTTGGGGTTCCTGCTTCTAAGCAGACTATTGCACGCTGGATCTGTAATATGATTCGGCATGCACATTCTACGGCTGGATTGCCGTTACCGAATTCGGTGAAGGCCCATTCCACTAGGAAGGTGGGCTCGTCTTGGGCGGCTACCCGGGGTGTCTCGGCATTACAGCTTTGCCGAGCAGCTACTTGGTCGGGGTCAAACACGTTTGCGAAATTCTACAAGTTTGGTACCCTGGCTGATGAGGACCTCATGTTTGTTCAATCGGTGCTGCAGAGTCATCCGCACTCTCCCGCCCGGTCTGGAGCTTTGGTATAAACCCCATGGTCCTTTCGGAGTCCCCAGCATCCTCTAGGACGTATGAGAAAATAGGATTTTAATACCTACCGGTAAATCCTTTTCTCTAAGTCCGTAGAGGATGCTGGGCGCCCATCCCAGTGCGGACTCTATCTGCAGTACTTGTTAATGGTTATTGCTTATGTTACACAAAGGTTGTGTTTTGGTTAAGGTCAGCCTGTTGCTGATTGTTTTGATTCACGCTGTTAACTGGTTGTAGTTACAGGCCATGTTGTACGGTGTGCGTGGTGTGAGCTGGTATGTATCTCACCCTTAGTTTAACAAAATCCTTTTCCTCGAAATGTCCTTCTCCTCTGGGCACAGTTCCTATAACTGAGGTCTGGAGGAGGGGCATAGAGGGAGGAGCCAGTTCACACTCATTTAAAGTCTTAAAGTGCCCATGTCTTAAAATATTAAAGGTGTTAAAATCCTATTTTCAATTATTATTTATTTTATTTTGGTGATTTGCAGGTTTATTTCTCAATTACTGAATTTATTATATGCAAATCAACCACTAAATTGCTTTAAAAAAACCCAATAGATTTTGACATTAACTGGGGGAATTCAAATGTTTGAAAATTCAGTTGGGTGTCTGTCTGTTCCTGTCTATTAGATAGGAAAAAACAGACCCAACTGACTTTTCAAACATTTGAATTCCCCCCTAAGTGTAGAATAGAAAGAACCTGTGATTCCCCCAACATATTTGTCTGGCTGGTGATCTCTGTACTGTTGTTTAATACTTTCAGAACCAGTTATTTTGTTAATCTTTGATCTTTGTTTTAGACGGAAGTCCATTATGCCATACTGTCTCTTCTACTGTGTTTGTCTGATTCACCATCCAAATATGACTATATTGAAAAGCCAAGGAAAAAACAAGCAGGTAACTGGTAAACTTTGCATTATGGAAAGGTCATTTAACCTGTTTGCTATACACGTACATGATTTTTAATTACTCTGTAAATTTCGGTATATTATGTTGATTAAGGACATTCAAGAGATATTACAATTTTATACTCAAGTCTACATTTTACTGCCCCAATAACCAGAAGAAATGAAGGGGGCATACTCTGCCTGATCTCTTCTTCAGTTCAGCTCTTGTAGTAAGGGATGCCAGCAGCTTAACTGTGAGGTCTCATACTGTGGGGCCAGTTATACATTACAGCCCATCACTTGAGAGGGGTGAACTGGATATAACCGCAGTAGAGACAAGACAACTTGTTTCATCCCTGCGGTCAGAGAATGAAAACTATACAGATATGTCCTCATACATCTATCCTCAATACGCCATGCAGCGCTGGATGCCTGGCGTGAGTAAGCTGACCGACCCGAGCAGCTCTGCTAGCATCGGATGTCTTTTTTTTTTGCCAAAAATGCGTCGTAGTCAGTGTGTTGTGACGCACAGATAACTAATCAGCACAGTCTCCAGATGCGTCGTACTCGCATCGCATTGCAACTAAGACACATTTTCAGAAAAATAAGACACCCGACTTGGTGCGTCAAGAGGGTCTGATTGGCACTATTTCAGCAAAGATGTACTATTTCAGCAAAGATGTACAGTATGAGGTCACATCCCTAGGTCATTACTGTAATGTGCAGACAGGCTGCTTGTGAAAGAACTATATTGTAGGTGTCTGTAAGTGAGGAGACCATTTTCTAACAACTAGTAGCTTGTGCTATACCCCCATGTGCAGTGCATAGATAAATTGTTTATATACAGATGTGTCCTCCCTCATTGTTAGTCACGTTAAACACCCCTTCTAGTCGCACGTAGTTGTGAGTGCATTTACTAAAGCTGAGCGACTTTCTTCTGTCCACTAGGGGACACAGGGAACACTGGGTATAGCCTGGAGAAGTAAGTTTGGGCACCAAATATTTGCAACTTTCAGTTTCAATTTGGTGTCGGCAGGAGCATGCACCATTTTGTGTGGGGGCTGCTATTAAGTGGTCCCCCTAGTTACTTTTTTCCTTTCTTTTTTTCTTTTACACACTAAGCGGTCTGCTAAGACGTCTTATAGGATGCCCTCACAGCTTCTCCAACACCAGCTGCCGACAGCACCAGCAACTCGGTCGGTGACTTCCACCCAGGGCATCTGGGAGGTGACACAGCAGAGGCAGTATACCCTCCACCGCTCCTGGACCCTGCAGCTGTATGTGCAGGGCGGGTAAGGGAGCCGCATCTTTGCGGCTTTTTACCGCTGGTGCAGAAGACCACCAGCGATGTGGTTAAGTGTCTGTCCAGGTCTCTGCTCCGCATACTGCACCACCAGGCTAGCTTGGAACAGGACACCGCAGGAGCGGTGAGGCCATTGTCCCTGGGTTTTTTGGGGTTTTTTTTTTACCTAAGGGGAAGGCAGGCTTTCAACAAAGTTGACTGCCTGCCTTAGGCACACTCCTCTCTTCACCTCCTAGAACCGTGGACAGCCATTTTAAGCACATTGCTGCCTCAGAGACACGCAGAGAGAAGCTTAGGCTTCTGTCTCCTCCAAGTCTTACTCCTAGCAGCCTGTTGTCAATGCAAAACTCCTTCCTGCTTATTTGGCTGGATTGTTGAGTATCAGTGCCAACTTATTCTGTGCATTGATTGGTTCTGTATGCATGTGTTTTTAAGCTTTTTACTGATGTCCCTGTTCTGTTTTCGTGTCCTGCTGTATCTGTGGGTCTGTGTATGTACCCTTGAGCTTAGATATCTATATTGCTTATTATATTTATAAAGATATTTCTATAGCAGGCCCATTTATTGTTTCTGGGTACTGCCTCCCACCCTTTGCACTGTCCTGTAGTACATGCCACTGCATCAGCTTTGCGTGTGGGGTCAAGCTTGGTTTGCATTACTATGTCATTCAAAAACAAAGCTCCCAGGGAGGTGGGTGCCTCAGTGCCACGTACTTATAGACTCTTTGTTAACACTCTCTCTTCTCATGATCCGTTCCTTCGCGGCTATACTGCGGTACGCCCCTTCAGCAGTGCCATCCACTCAGGAATCGGCTTGCATCAACCCTGACATAGGTAATGTCTAAGAAGACCGGCTTGCAGCTCCCGCATCAGCCCTCCAAGCTAGTGTTCAGCCATGCGCGTCTGCTGTTGGTGACCCTCCAACGCAACTTTGACCCTCCAACGCAACTTGCCCAGCTGCTCACAGTGAAGCCACCCCCTTACAGAGCCAGAAGATCAATGGCAATTTAGTCACCAGCCCCCGTTGCCGCCATCTTCACACCGGCTCCCCGCTTGCAACAGGGTATGGAGCGCAGTACTAACTGCGCTCCGGGGCTCAGCGGTACATAGTGCAGCGCTGTGAGGGGCGCCCTAAGCCAGCGCCTACATTGACCTTCAAGCCTGTCAGGGTCCCAGGATCGCTGCCAGCATAATTCCTCAGGCCAGTATAATCTCCAGAACAGCAGGAAGACAGCGCTATTAAGGGGGCGGAGTTTCTCAGAGCGGACCCAGCAGCGTTCAGCGCCATTTTCCTGCCTGCAGAAGCGCCGTCAGTGAGAGCTGTACCTCCATTTCAACTCCAGCTATCTCTTACGGGGGTTGTAGAAGGGGAGGGGGGGGGGGGGGCTGTGTATAGAGTGTTTAACCTATTAAGGTACACAGTCAGCGCTGGTTGAGGGTCTCCCTATACCTTGGAAGCGCTGTGTGTGGGTTGGCTCCAATCTCTTTGTCTCTCTTGCCATTCTTGGGGGTGAAACTCTGTTTGTCCTCCCTTGTGTGTGGAGTGTCAGTGGTCTCCATTAAGCTATGTCCAGGGACTCTGTGTCATATGCTGCAGAGGATATGTCCTCTCATGATGATTCCATCCCATTCCATGTAATCAGGATTGCACTGTTTTAGCACAGATACCAGCAATGGTTATCCTCTATGATTTCTCCGATTTCTACTAGGGTTGCACAGAATTAATCTTCAACTCAATTTTTACCGAACTCTATGGCAGTCTGGTCCGGTTCTGTTACCTCAGGGCCCCACACTTTATGTTCCCACAAACGTGCTCTTGCACAGATCATGCAAGATGACACAAATACCGATTTTGACACTGCAGACGGTGATGGGGATGTGTTGCGGGGGGCAGCATCTCTTGCAAAAGGGGTGCAGTTGATGATAGAGGCCATTAGAGATGTGTTGAATATTACTGATACAACACCTGAGCAGGTTGAGGAAGCTTACTTCACAGACAATAGGAAAGCCTCGCTAACCTTCCCTGCGTCAAAAGAATTAAATACTGTTTTTGAAAAGGCTTTGGAAAACCCTGAGAATAAATTCCAGATCCCTAAGAGGGTTCAGGTGGCATTTCCTTTCCCTGTTGAGGATAGGAAAAAATGGGAAAACCTGCCTATTGTGGACGCGTCTGTATCCAGACTCACAAAAAAGGTGGTTTTACCTGTTCCATGATCTACCGCCTTAAAAGAGCCGGCTGATCGCAAAATTGATACTACGCTCAAATCCATATACACGGCTTCAGGGACGATACTACTTCCCACTATTGCCAGTGCATGGATTTCCAAAGCTATAGTAAAGTGGTCAGGCACGTTACTTGAGGATTTGGATACAATGGATAAAAGGGTTTCTTCATGGCAGGTGCAGCTGAGGGAAGAAAAGGCGACTTACCCGCTGTAGCCGCGGAAATCCACGCATCCAAAGCTTCTCCAAAGAGAGCCTGACCTGTGTAGGGTAGGGTCTCCACACCTCTCCTGAATTCCGCGTCGGCAGACCACTTGCGCAGCCAAAGTCCCCTACGAGCCGAGACCGACATGGAAGATATCCCTGCAGCCATGGAACCCAGGTCTTTCATGGATTCCACCAGAAATCCTGCAGAATCCTGAATGTTACGTAAAAACAATTCAACATCACTTTTCTTCAGCTACATCACAGTCCTTTCGGACTGCCAAGCCAAGAAAGGCCAAACCGTCCAACAGAAACCTGCTTCAGGTACGCCAAAGTCCTCAGCATGACAGTGGACCGTGGGGGTGGGTGGGGGGGCAAGACTCAGGCATTTCAGTCACGTTTGGGTGTCATCTGGCCTGGATTCCTGGGTGCAAAATATTGTGTTCCAGGGGTACAGGCTGGAATTTCAAGATCTCCCTCCTCACTGGCAGACAGGGCTATCCTACAGGAAGCCATCCAGAAGTTGGTGGAGGCACAGGTTATTGTACCAGTCCCACCCCATATGCAAAACAAAGGTTACTATTCGAACCTTTTCGTGGTACCGAAACCGGATGGTTCGGTCAGACCTATTCTGAACTTAAAATCGCTAAACCCCTTCCTGAGGGAGTTCAAGTTCAAAATGGAGTCTCTAAGGGCAGTGATATCAGGTCTGGAAGAGGGGGAATTCCTGGTATCCCTGGATATCAAGGATGCTTAACTCCACATTCCGATTTGGCTGCCGCATCAAGCTTATCTCCGATTCGCACTGTTGGACTGTCATTTCCAATTTCAGGCCCTGCCATTCGGCCTCCCCACAGCACTGAGGGTATTCACCAAGGTGATGGTAGAGATTATGGTTCTCCTCCGCAGACAGGGGGTGAACATAATTCCATATATGGACGATCTGCTGATAAAGGCATCGTCCAAGGAGAAGCTGTTACAGACCATTGTTCTCACGACCCATCTGCTCATAGAACACGGTTGGATCCTGAATCTTCCAAAATCACATTTGGAACCAACCAGGAGGTTGTCCTTTCTGGGAATGATCCTCGACACGAAAGTGCAGAGGGTGTTTCTTCCAGATGAAAAAGCGTTGGTGATACAAACAATGGTGCGGGATGTCCTGTAGCCAGCCCGGGTGTCGGTTCATCAGTGCCGCCTTCTAGGGGAGATGGTGGCCTCTTACGAGGCTCTGCAGTATGGGTGGTTTCATGCTCTGTCCTTCCAGCTGGATCTCCTGCACAAGTGGTCATGATCTCATCTTCACATGCACCAGAGAATACGTCTGTCGCCAAAGGCCAGGATTTCACTCCTCTGGTGGCTCCAACTCCCTCATCTTCTGGAGGGTCGCAGGTTCGGGATTCAGGACTGGATCCTTCTGACCACGGATGCAAGTCTCCAGGGCTGGGGCGCAGTTACCCAAGGGGAAACCTTCCAAGGAAGGTGGTCAAGTCTGGAAGCCGGCCTGCCGATAAACATTCTGGATCTAAGAGCCGTCTACAACGGTCTTCTCCAATCGGCCCATCTTCTAAGAAATCGGGCCATTCAAGTGCAATGTAACGACCGTGGCTTACATAAACCGACAGGGCGGAACGAAGAGCAGAGCTGCAATGTCAGAGGTAACAAGAATCGTCCTCTGGGCAGAAAAACACGCGTTGGCGCTGTCGGCAATCTTCATTCCGGGAGTAGACAACTGGGAGGCGGACTTCCTTAGCAGACACGATCTCCATCCGGGAGAGTGCGGTGTCCATCCGGAGGTGTTCAAGTAGATAACAGATCTTTGGGGTGTACCCCAAATAGACATGATGGCCTCTCGTCTCAACAAGAAGCTTTGGCGATATTGTTCCAGGTCGAGGGACCCGCAAGCAGTGGCGGTGGACGCCCTAGTGACTCTGTGGGTATTCCAGTCGGTGTACGTGTTTCCACCACTTCCACTCATTCCAAAAATTCTAAAGCTCATAAGGAGATCAAGAGTTCAAGCGATCCTCATTGCTCCAGACTGGCTATGAAGGACTTGGTACGCGACTCTTCTGGATCTACTGCTAGAAAAGCCAATGCCTCTTCCTCTTCGGGAGGACCTGCTACAGCAGGGGCCGTTCGCCTATCAAGACTTACCATGGCTACGTTTGACGGCATGGAGGTTGAACGCCAGATACTAGCTCGGAAGGGCATTCCGAACAAGGTTATTCCTACACTGATGCAGGCTAGGAAAGGAGTCACTTCTAAACATTACTATCGTATTTGGAAAAAATATGTATCTTGGTGTGAGTCCAAGAAGTTTCCTACGGTGTTGTTTCAACTGGGACGGTTTCTCCTCTTCCTGCAAGCAGGTGTGTATATGGGCATGCGGTTAGGATCCGTGAAGGTCCAGATTTCGTCTCTATCCATTTTCTTCCAGAAACCATTGGCTGCCCTCCCTGAGGTTCATTCTTTTTTGAAGGGAGTTCTGCACATTCAACCTCCCTTTGTACCGCCTACGGCGCCATGGGATCTTAACGTGGTGTTGCAGTTCCTTCAGTCGGACTGGTTTGAGCCTCTACAGGAGGTTTAGGTCAAGTTTCTCACGTGGAAGGCTGTCACTTTGTTGGCCTTAGCTTCTGCTAGACGTGTGTCGGAGTTGGGGGGCTTTGTCATGTAAAAGCCGCTACTTGATCTTCCATGAAGACAGAGCTGAGCTCCGGACGCGTCAACAGTTTTTTCCGAAGGTTGTGTCGGCATTTCATATCAACCAGCCTATTGTGGTGCCAGTTGCGACTGACTCCTCAATTTCATCCAAGTCTTTGGATGTTGTAAGGCAGCGGTGGCCAACCTGTGGCTCTTTAGCCGCATGTGGGTCTTTCTTTATTCAACTGTGGCTCCCAACACTCTAAATCATGTGACCACAACAGATACAGAAACCGCTGCACTCCAGCCAGACACGCAGCAGCATTACAGGGACTGAAAACTGAAGGAGTCAGATACTAGAGGTGAGACACCCACAAGCAAACAGAGGACACATTAGGGACTGCTGCAATGGCACGAGTTGATGGGGGGCTGTAGTGATACATGGGGGTGGGCTAGAGTGACATATGGCAGAGCTGGCTGGAGAGACACAGGAGGTTCCTGGCAGGAGTGACGTGGGAGGGTGCTGGAAGTAGTGACACATGGGGAGATATGGCTGGAGTGGCACATGGGGGAGCTGGCTGGAGTGACACATGGGGAGCTGAAGTTTATTATGTGAATCTAGCTTTTTCAATTTTTTGCGAAAGTGGCTTTTTCAATGGATCTGGCTTTAAAAAATTTTATTTTATGTTGTTCTGGCTTTTTCAATGTATTTTATACCAGGGGTGTGGTCTAGCAGGCACAAGGCCACATTCCATTTTTGCATGCGCGCCATCGGCTCGATGCCGGCTCTTTGACCAACCTAACAAGGTTTTTTGGCTCTTTGTCACTGACTGGTTGCCCACCCCTGTTGTAAGGGCTCTAAACATCTATGTGAGGAGGACTGCTCGTCACAGAAAATCGGACTCTCTGTTTGTCCTGTATGATCCCAAGAAAATTTGGTGTCCTGCTTCAAAGCAGACGATCTCTCGCTGGATCAGGATCTCCAACATGCGTATTCTACGGCAGGCTTGCCGTGTCCTTCGTCTGTTAAGGCCCACTCTACTCGTAAGGTGGGGTCTTCCTGGGCGGCTGCCCGGGGTGTCTCGGCTTTACAACTCTGCCGAGCGGCTACTTGGTCTGGGTCGAATACGTTTGCAAAGTTCTAAAAATTTGATACTTTGACCAAACTTTAGGTCCTCAGAGGCCAATCAGTTCTGCAGGAGCCTCCGCGCTCTCCATCCCGTTCTGGAAGTTTTGGTACATCCCCCATGGTACTAATGTGGACCCCAGCATCCTCTAGGACATAAGAGAAAAAAGGATTTTAATTACCTACCGGTAAATCCTTTTCTCGTAGTCCGTAGAGGATGCTGGGCGCCTGCCCAGCTCTTCGTTTTCCTGCAGTGGTTATCTAGTTCAGTACAACTTTGTTTTTAGTTGAGTACTGCATTGTTACTTGGTATGTAATGTTTCAGCGGTTGCTGAGTTTCAAGCTAGTTATCTTGGTTTGCCTTGTATGTGTGAGCTGGTTGACTCTCGCCACTATCTGTGTATAATCCTTTTCTCGAAGATGTCCATCTCCTCGGTCACAGTTTCTAGACGGAGTCTGGTAGGAGGGGCATAGAGGGAGGAGCCAGCCCACACTCTCAAACTCTTAAAGTGCCAATGGCTCCTAGTGGACCCGACTATACTCCCATGGTACTAATGTGGACCCCAGCATTTTCTACGGACTACGAGAAAAGGATTTACCGGTAGGTAATTAAAATCCAATTTTCTGTCTCCTCAGATGTGGAAACATCCTCGGTACCTGCCGATTCTATGTCTTAGGCGGATGTAGAAATGCTAATCAAAGCAGTCAAAGCCATTCTTCTGGTGGAGTATTCAGAAAGGAATTAGTGGGCCAAAGGCCCGATAATCGCATATCAGAAAAAGGGAACAACAGAGTTCCCTGCTTCTGCACAGTTATAGGAGCTCCTAAAAGCGGCTTCAACTCAGCCTACAAGGCAATTTCAGTTATTCAAACGTATGGATTCCTTTTATACACTACCGGCTAAGGAACAGACCAAATGGGAGATCCCACCCCTTGTAGATGCCCCTATTGCCTGCCTAGTTAAGTCCTCTATCCTTCCTATACCAGATACATTTTCTCTTAAGGATTCTACAGATTTAAAGAAATTCTCTAATTTCCAGACTGCTTATTCCAATGCAGGTGCTATTGCATGCGCAGCGCTTGCGTAAACCTGGGTAGCTAAGGCAGTCAGCTGCTGGGTAGAGGAGGG
This sequence comes from Pseudophryne corroboree, assembly GCF_028390025.1. Classification (NCBI taxonomy): domain Eukaryota; kingdom Metazoa; phylum Chordata; class Amphibia; order Anura; family Myobatrachidae; genus Pseudophryne; species Pseudophryne corroboree. The sequence continues at coordinate 385,660,869 of NC_086445.1, forward strand.
TCTCACCTTAGGAACCAACTGGAAGGACTTGCTACATTTAGTAGCACATTTTCAAGATGGTGAGCTCCTATCTTGGGAGCCTTCTGTGAACGCTGGGGTCTTAGCCTTTAAAGCATCAGCCCCATCAGTGGCGGCCAGGAGTGCTCTCTGGCTATGCTACTAGAGGGCTGACGCAAACTCTAAAAAAGCCTTAGAGGTACTTCCATACTCCAGGGATATACTATTTGGACAGGAGTTGGACAAGATTGTCGCCACTTTAGCAAAATCCAAGACTGCCTTCCTCCCACTGGCTGCACCTCATAAAGCCAGGACTATTTTTCGTTGCTTTCATCCTCAGGGGAATGCCCGGGGTCAGACGCATTCCAGATTCCAAGGCGCTTCCCCAAAGGCCTCTAAGCCCTGAGGGAAGCAGCCCTAGGCTTCCAGAAATTCTGCTCCTCAGCCAGCCAACAAATCTGCCGCATGACATGGTGGGCTAATCTCACCTGTGGTACCCCAGGGTGGAAGCCGGCTTCTGTCATTCACCAAGGTTTGGGCAGGGACCAGTCCGTGGGTCAGGGGCGTTGTCTCTCAGGGATATACACTGACTTTTTGAAAGCGTCCTCCGACGAGGTTCTTTTCTACCAAATTTCCAGAAAATCCAAGCAAGCAGAAGCTCTCGGGGAGTCTGTTCACTCTTTTGTAGTTTCCAAGATCATCTTTCCAGTCCCAGTACCCCCGTCTCAAAGAGATCTGGGGTTTGACGCCATCCGCTTTCTGGTCCAGAAGCTGTATGTTTTTTTCCGACATATTCTCAACCTCAAGGCGTTGAACTGGTTTCTCCGGGTCCACAGATTTCGTATGGAGTCTCTTCATTCCATTATCTTGGCCATGGAACATTGGGATTATATGGCTTCATTGGACATTCATGATGCCTATTTGCAAATATCAATCAATGCTTCCTTAGATTTGCAGTCGGCTCCTATCATTACCAGTTTCAGGCAATACTGTTTTGGGCTGTCCATGGCACCTCGTGTCTTCACGAAGGTCAAGGCACCACATCTGCATCGCTGGGATGTTAGAATTCTACCATATCGTGACAATCTGCTCCTTCTGGCTCAGTTGCTGGAGATATGGTCAGTCAACATTCGCTTGATAGTGGATCTTTCTTCAGTTGAGCCTGCTCCCGTCCAATGTCCTAGAGCTCAGGGCAGTGTACAGGGCATTTTGCTTTGCTCTGCCTCTCATCTCCTCCAGGGACGTCTGGTCAAAGTACAGTCAGACAACATGACAGTGGTCGCCTACATCAACCACCAGGGTGGCACGAGCAGCAATGGCACCATGAAAGAAGTCCTGTCTCATCCTACACTAGACAGTGTCATTTTCCTGCTTTCTGCAGTGTCCATTCCCGGCACGTGGACATCCAGGCTGGGGGGCAGGGTATAGTGGAGAGGGAGCCTGAGCATGCTGGAAAAGAAAGTTGTAACTATTTGCTGCCCAGACTCTTCTCTCCGGGCTATACCTAGTGTTCCCTGTGTCCAAACTGGATGTGAAAAAAAGATTTAATCAGGTAAGACCACAAATCAAGTTTTGTGTGTGTTTTTTTTGTTACTGAAAATGCATCTTTGTTATGCAAATAAGACGCACAAACAGACTTTTGTAATTAAAATAAGCGGCATGATCATGTTCTGTGTGCGACTGTGGCTGTATCTGTAATTGAAGTGCCACGTTACTGTGTTTTCCTGGAATGCAAATAATCCTTTTAAATAAATGTCCTTTTCGGGGACAAAAAAAAAAAAAAAGACACTCTGCACTCGTCGAGTCGCATGGCAGCTGGCGGCTCTCATGCTCCCTGCGTGCCACGACTCAGTAGGTATGGAGGCTAGATGAGGATGGACGCATCTGTACTGGCAAAAATATAGCAAGTGTTTTTACAGAACACTTTTTCCATTTACGAATAAATGTATTTTGCTCCCATAAATACACAGTACGTGCTTAGAAATCGGAAAGACAGGTTTCTGTCTTGGAATTTACCATCTAACCACATTGAACAGTTTAGCGTTAATACATAAATTAAAGTTTAAACATAGCTGTACAGATGTGTCCTTTTACATCCTTGCTGCAGTTACGCTAAACAGCCCTAGAATCGCGCTGTGCCATGGCAGGACTCTGTAGCGCAGAGCGTCTTTTTTTAAAAATTTTTTCCTTTTTATTTTTTTCTGTGAAAATGCGTCTTAGATGCAAAGTAATGTAATAGGACGCACAAGCAGCTTCTGCTGATTAAAACTATGTTCTGTGTATAATTGCGGCTCGCTCTGCATCCGAAATGCCATATTAGTGCTTTCCATGAAAACACTGTAGTATAGTATTTTGTATGCAAATACAGTCACACACAGAATATAGGCATGCTGTATATCATTTTAATCAATGGAAACTACTTGTGCGTACTATTACATAATTTTGTAGCTAAGATGTATGTTCGCAAAAAAGGCGCTCGGCGCTGCTGAGCCACATGGCACTCACGCGGTATGTGTAATGCGACTTGTAGCATATGGAGCAAAAATGTAAGAGGACACATCTGTATGTTTTCTAATGTAGATTGTGTTTAAAAATCTATTTATTTCCTAATGTATATACTAATCTGAAGCTAAAGTTATAATGCTCATTGTCAGCTGAAATGTTTTGTGGCTTATTTCTAGAAGAGGAAGAACCATTTGATTGGGGAAAATACTTGAGGGAAGGGGAAGACATTGGACTAAGTCCAGATGAAGGCACACCAGTAAGATCACCTGCTCTTATGTTTTTTTTATCATCTTTTTAGTAGTAGCTGTAAGTCTCAGTATTGTAAAACCAGGCCCCCTAGTACCAATCTATACTTTTTAATTCCCTGTTTATCTTCTCATGTGTTTTAGGCACTCAACCTGGCCGAGTCAAGGTACTCATAGTTGTGTGGGTCACATGTTTCATTATTCATTCAATCTATTCCATAATATTAACCAATTTTAAATATTGGTTTGAATGGATAAATTTAAAAGTATGAAAAATAGAAATAATCTGCAAGCAGTGTTCAGCTCCTGTATTAAGCAAAATGCAATGTTATAAATTGTGCATTTCACAAACCGATCAATGATCTTTATTCATGTTGTGCCTAATACAAGATTTCTAGTGGAGGTGAAATGAAAAGCCTGGGCTGAATACATAAATATTATGCCAAGGGTAGCAGAAGGAAAATTGTCAGAAAGGTTTTACATCAGTATTATCCCATGTCTTTGGGTTGCTTAGTGTGTATAGATGTGGTTCCCAAACTCCTGAATGACGGCGCCCTAGACTTTCTGCATCTTGTTACAGCGCCCCAAGGCCAAAAGTTTCTTACTAAGAAATAAAAAATAAAATCTGAAATGAAGTGAATTATGCTTACTCTTAAGGGCCGTACACATTACACGACGTCGCTCTATGAGCGACGTCGTCTAATGTTTCCCCTCCCGGGCCGGCCGGTCGGCGGGCGACTGTACACACTGAGTGATATTACCGCTCATAACGCTCAGTGACGTCACGCCTCCGCCAGCCTTGCATGCAGGTCCTGGACGACAGTCCAGATCCTGCATGCATGCACTGCCGACAGCGACGATTGTTGCCGACCCGCGGGCCCACACATCGGTCGTCGCTGGCGGCAGTGCATGCATGCAGGATCTGGACTGTTGTTGGGGAAAATGAGCGACGTCGCTCAATTTTATCGGCAAGTGTGTATGGGCCGTTAGGGTCAGTTATGTGGTGAACAGGATTGTGCTTCTGCTTGTTCACATATTTTATGATAGGCAACCACCAGAACTGGTTTTGCCTATCACATTAACCATAAGTAATTTTGATTTGGTCCAGCTTGGGCACCACTGCTGTATAGGAAGAGTTCATTATTAAATATTATGCTTTACCAAAAGTTTTAGTTTGGCTTACTGCTAGTTTTATTATATTTTTAGGAGTGGTCGGATATTAGTGACGAAGATGATGATCAGGACCCCCTCAGTAGGGAGGACTCTGGAATACAGGTTGATAGAACTCCTCAAGATGATACTGAAAAGAAGAGTGCTCAACCAGTTGTTTCATGGAAAAGTAGGTGAAGCAGCACTGGTCTAGAGTTCCCAAAAGGCTAAGGTTGTTGCATATAATTCTCTAGCAGGCTCATATTTTCTTATGTGCAGTACAATTATAAATCGCACCATAATATACCATAAAAGCCGCTATAATTACCTGTTCAAATTTCCATTTCAGCTGTTTGACTTGATAATCATTGCCCTTAAAGTGACAAAACTCTCAAAATGTGTTAACTTAATTGTACCTACAGTATACAGTCTATAGCAGTGATCTCCAACCCGTAGCTCGCGAGGTACTGGTAGCTCGCCGTAGTATTTTTGGTAGCTCACAGAGTGCACGTGCTTGGGCAGTCATTTTTAATATGGTGCCGGCCGTCAGCCAATCAGAGCTTGTGGACCGGCAGTGGCGGCACCTGATTGGCTGCCGGACCGCGAGTTTTGATTGGCTTACTTACCATATTTTAAATGCCTGCCGCCGCTGCCCGAGACTCTGTCACCCTCACCGCAGCCGCTTTCCGGACTTCACAGGAGAGTCACGTGCTGCGCTCTCCTCCCCTTCCGTCCCTCATACAGGAGGAGCAGCTCCAGCAGCAATAGAAGAAGCCAGCAAGGGTTAGCACTGTGTGGGGCACTGTATCGGACACTGCGAGGAAGCATTTTATCTGGCACTGCGGGGGGCATTTTAAATGGCAGTGCGGGGGGAATTGTATCTGGCACTCTTGGGGGCATTGTGTATCTGGCACTGCTGAGGGGCATTGTTTGTGTATCTGGTACTGCTGGGAGGCATTATTTGAATATCTAGTACTGCTGAGGGGCATTATTTGTGTATCTGGCACTGCTGGGGGCATTATTTGTGTATCTGGCACTACGCGGGGGGGGGCATTACTTGTAGTTGAGGCCACACCCACTTTTGCAGGAACGCACGCGCATTGGGGGGAGGGGGTAGCTCCTTCAGAGGTTTTATTTTCCGAAAGTAGCTCACACCCCAATTAAGGCTGGAGACCACTGGTCTATAGGTTTATATTACAGTATATCTATGACATGCGGTAAGCACATTTAGGAAGTCATGTCTACCATTGTTGTAGCCTGCTCTCTGTTCTGGTCCTTTTTGTACTTGGCCACACCTCCCAATATTGTTACACAAGTCAGTTGACAATAGGTCATGCCCCCAAAGTGTTGAGAGAATTATTATAATTCAGTAAGACTAATAGAATGACTTTGGGATGAGACAAAATAATTTAGGGGTATATTCAATTAGGGTCTGATTCATTCCGACGTGTACTTGTCGGAATGGATCCGACAACCCCTATTCAATTTCTTCTCAATTCGACTTTTAAAAAGTCAAATTGAGATGAGGGACCCAGAGGAGGAGGGGGGGGGGGAGCCACGGGCAGACTGAGGAGAGCAGCGCTACAGTAGCGCTGCAGGAGGATGTCGCACAGCCGCCAGACCTCACGGCAGTGTCCACCCGGCTCCAGCAAGCGTGACCTCACTTGCTGGAGCCGGGTGGACGCTATCGTGAGCAGCGCGGCTGTGAGACATCCTGCTGCAGCGCTGTGCTGTAGCGCTGATCTCCCCTGTATGCCCGCGGCTGTCCCACGGCTCCCCCCCCCCCCCCCTCTCCTCTGGTTCCCACATCTCAGTCCGACATTTTTTTATGTCGGACTGAAATGGTCGGAAACGGGGCCAAATCTTGTTGAATTTGGCCCCGTTTCACTCAAAAGTACGTGAATCGGCAGCTATACCGCCAATTCACGTACTATTCGACAAGTCGAATTCCACTGCTGGGACTGAATAGGTCGAATCACGATTCGACCTTAAAAAGTTGAAAACTGCCTTCTTTTTGACAGACGGCAGTTTTCGATACCAATTGAATATACCCCTTAGTGGGAAAAGAAGATAAACAATGGCAGTTCTAGTGATTTTTTTTTATACATTTGTACTTTGATATGTATATTGTACAAATCAAAAAATATAGGGTTTAGTTATAACTAGATTTAGTCTTTCATTATTATGAAGGATTCTCATTGGCTCATGAGGAACAGGATAGAACATACACAACACAGCTTATATTGTGAAACTCCACTACTGTATACTACCCCTATCTGACACTTGTACAACATACCATAAAAAGTGGCAATGTCCTAGTACTGTATCTCGGTAAATACAATCTACTAACTTCACCCTTTGAAGGCTATATTGAAATATACTCAGCAGCATCTAATGCAGCCCTAGGCATGGAATTTAAAGTAGTTTATTGATTAGAATAAAAAGCCCACATTGTATTTTTCCGTATGCTGCAGATACTGGTGACTATAACTTTGGAAACAAGGTATAAAATAGATCTAATTGAACATATTAATTGGACATATACAGACTAGGTTTTTGTTTATTTTTCTATTAATATGTTATACTGTCTGCATTCCGCTGTTCAGCCATGGTTTATGTTCTCTTTCTAGTTGGCGAGCCAGATGCACGAACCTGGTTAGAGCAACACGTTGTTCCCCAGTACTGGACAGCTCGATCAAGTAGATTTTCACACAGTTCACATTTACATTCTAATTTGGCAGCTATTTGGTAAGAAATAGTTTATCTTTACAGCTACAAAGGTTTAGTTTCCTCTTGATACAGTGCATCTGGAAAGTATTCACAGCGCCTCCACTTTTTCCACATTTTTTTTTTTATGTTACAGCCTTATTCCAAACTGGAATAAATTAATTTTTTACCTCAAAATTCTACACACAATACCCCATAATGACAACGTAAAAGTTTTTTTTACTTTAGCATCCATAAGGGATATTGGGGAAAACTAGTACGATGGGGTATAGACGGGGTCCAAAGTCATGTCTACCATTGTTGTAGCCTGCTCTCTGTTCTGGTCCTTTTTGTACTTGGCCACACCTCCCAATATTGTTACACAAGTCAGTTGACAATAGGTCATGCCCCCAAAGTGTTGTGAGAGAATTATTATAATTCAGTAAGACTAATAGAATGACTTTGGGATGAGACAAAATAATTTAGGGGTATATTCAATTAGGGTCTGATTCATTCCGACGTGTACTTGTCGGAATGGATCCGACAACCCCTATTCAATTTCTCCTCAATTCGACTTTTAAAAAGTCAAATTGAGATGAGGGACCCAGAGGAGGAGGGGGGGGGGGAGCCACGGGCAGACGGAGGAGAGCAGCGCTACAGTAGCGCTGCAGGAGGATGTCGCACAGCCGCCAGACCTCACGGCAGTGTCCACTTTAAATTTCTTCAACTGGGCACTTTAAATTTCTTCAACTGGGTGTGCTGGCTCCTCCCCTCTATGCCCCCTCCCTCATGCAGTTTAGAAAAAAGTGCCCTCAGGAGAGGATGCACATCTCTGCAGCTCCAGAGAGTTTTTATTTTATTCGGTATGCTGTCTGGGCAACAGCATACCTGCGCCGTGGGAGTTGGGGGGGGCGCGGTCACCGGCCTTGCGAGGTGCAGAGCCGCTTCACCGCTGTAGGACCACCGTCCTGAGAGGCTGCTTGTTCAGCGGGGCACTGCGCCTTGGCTGTCACAGCCGCGGCATTCCGCACACCCCTAACGCTGCCTGAAGGTGACATCGGTGGTGAGTACACACCGGGGACCCCGCTAGAGGGGTCCCTGGTTCAAAGTGCGACTGACCACAGGCGCGGTGTTTGGGTCCTTCCCTCGGGGGTCCTGCTAGGATCCCCCGTGTGTACACTGGCACAAAACTGCTTAACTGAGCACTTGTGTGAGGTTTTAAGCTTATTTGGAGACTTTGCCAGTATAAATAATATATGTACAGCTCCGGCGCCATTAGAGGAAGCAGAGTTTCCTCAGAGCGGGACCAGTGGTGTTTTGGCACCTTCCTCTTCTTACAGCAGCCATCAACAGCACACACACAGCGCTTCCTGCCTCACAGACATGCTGGAAACTGGTACAGGGGGAGAGCCGCTTGTGTACACTATTCTGAGCCTATTTAGGACTGCATTTTTCGCAAAAAGTTTTTGCGCACTTTCCCATTTGCACCTCAAGGTAGAAAATTTTGGGAGGATCGCCCTGGGGTGGATGTCTCAGTCTCTCGCCTGTCTAAAAAGGTGGTGCTGCCTGCCCCGGGCTCCTTTACTATGAAGGACCCTGGGGATAGAAAGATAGACTACCCTGAAATCTACATACACTGCAGCCGGCTTTTCACAAAGACCGGTCATTGCGGGTTTCTGGATGACCCATGCCATTCATTCTTGGGCCAAGCAAATTCAGGGGGGCCTCTCGGGGGATATGCCCATTAGTTACCATGGTTACCCTCCTGAAACACATTCAGGACACTGCCCGTGTCCTCTGATTACCTCAAGGAGATTGGGAACATAAATGTTCAGACGCCGGCCATGGCGGTGTCGTCGCGCAGGGCCTTGTGGTTGCGTCAGTGGATTGCGGACGCAGAATCCAAACATAATGTGGAGTTCCTCCCCTTTTCAGGGTAATGGCTTTTTGGGGTTGAGTTGGATGCCTGGATTCTCAAGGTTACTGCCGAGAAATCCACGTTTCTCCCATCTGGGGCCACGCCGGCGAGACGTTCCTATCCAGGACCATCTGTCCAGTTCTTTCGGTCTTGCACATTTCGATCAAAGGCCAGAGGTGCCTTCAATGCAGCTAGAGGCACCAGAGGTAAATCCAGAAAACCTGCAAGTACCAGTCCTCAGGAAAAGTCCACCAGTTCTGCTTACACTAAAGCCCCAGCATGACTCGACCCACCCACCCCGAGGGGATCTCGAGGTGGGAGCTTGACTGCATCACTTCAGCCGAATCTGGGAGACCTGCCAAGATACCTGGGTCCGTGAGCTCGTTTCTCAAGGGTACAAGCTGGAATTCGACAGTACAATACCCCCCCCCCCCCCCCCCCACCCCCCACCCCAAATCAGGCTTACCAGCTTTGGAGGATATGCAAGTTACGTTGCAACAGGCTAACCGAAAGTTGGTTCAGTCCCTTGTCATTGTTCTAGTACCACTGCTGCAACGCGTTTTACTCGAACCTGTTTGTGGTGCCGAAGCCGGACGGTTTGGTCTGACCCATTCTGAATCTGAAATCCTTGAATCCTTATTTGCGGGTGTTCAAATTCAAAATGGAATTCCTGCAAGCAGTGATTGCGGGCCTGGAAGAACAGGAATTTATGGTCTCCTTGGATATCAAGGACGCCTATCTCCATATTCTGATTTGGCCTCCTCATCAGCCGTACCTGCGGTTTGCCCTGCTGAACGATCACTTCCAATTCCAGGTACTGCCTTCGGCCTGTCAACAGCCCCGAGGGTATTCACGAAGGTGATGGCGGAGATGATGCTTCAACTCCAGGTCCAGGGGATCAATGTGGTCTCTTATCTGGACGATCTTCTGATAAAGTCAAGATGCAGGGAGCTTTGGTTGCTCCATATCGAACGCATCATCCATCTTCTGTCCGACCATGGGTGGATCCTCAGCTTACATAAGTCCCACCTGGAGCCAACCCAGAGGCTCCTGTTCCTGGGTATGTTGCTGGATACTGTGGGCCAGAAGGGCAAGGCGAAAACACTTCAGGAGATGGTCCGCATGGTGCTCCGACCTACTAGAGCATGGGTCTTCAACCTGTGGCCCTCCAGCTGCTGTGAAACTACACATCCCAGCATGCACTGCCACAGGTTTGCTATTAAGGTATACTAAAACTGAGGCAGGGCATGCTGGGACGTGTAGTTCCACAGCAGCTGGAGGGCCGCAGGTTGAAGACCCATGTACTAGAGTGTCCGTACATCTCTGCATAAGATTGTTGGGAAAAATGGTTGCCTCATACGAGGCAATCCAATATGGGAGGTTCCATGCCAGAACGTTTCACTTGAATCTCATGAGCAAGTGGTCCGGATCGCATCTCAAGATGCACCGGATGATTCAGCTGTCACCTCAGGCCAGGATTTCCCTCCTGTGGTGGCTACAGTCCTCCAATCTCCTGGAGGGCAGGAGTTTTGGGATTCAAGATTGGACCCTCCTCGCGACGGATGCGAGTCTGAGAGGATGGGGAGCTGTCACCCAAGGGGCGCTGTTCCAGGACAGGTGGTCAGCCCACGAAAGCCTACTTCCAATCAGCATTCTGGAACTTCGGGCGATCTACAATGCCTCTCCTCTGCTCACGGATCACACGATCCAGGTACAGTCGGACAACGCTGCAGCGGTGGAATATATCAGTCGACAAGGAGGGACAAAAAGCAGACCCTGCACGCGAAAGGTGTCAAAGATACTCTTCTGAGCGGAAAGAAATGCAAGAGCCATGTCAGCAATCTTCATTCCGGGTGTGGACAACTGGAAGGCGGACTTCCTGAGTCGTCACAATCTCCACCCGAGGGAGTGGGGGCTCCACCATCTGGTATTCCAGCAGATCATCGACCGGTGGGGTTGCCCACAAATAGACATGATGGCTTCTCGTCTCAACAATAAACTTCCCTGGTATTGCTCGCGGATGAGGGACTCTCAGGCGAGGGCAGTGGACGCACTGGCGTCGCCTTGGCCGTACCGGCTGGTCTACCGGTTACCTCCGATCCCATTGCTCCCAAGAGTGCTAAAGCGAATCAGGAATCAAGGTGTCCAGGCAATTCTAATTGCCCCGGATTGGCCTCGAAGGGCGTGGTACGCGGACCTTCTGGACATGTCCGTCGAAGACCCTTGGCCTCTACCACTCAGAAGAGATCTTCCACAACAAGGACTGTTTGTCTGCCCAGACTTACGGCAACTTCGTTTGATGGCATGAAGGTTGAGTGGAACATCCTAGCTCACAAGGGCCCTTTCCAAGAAGGTTATTGCAACCATGGTTCAGGCCAGGAAACCTGTGACGTCAAAACACTATAATCATATCTGGAGAAGATATGTCTCTTGGTGCGAGGAACGCACATATCCGTCTGCAGTGTTTGCTTGGGACGTTTCCTGCAGGCTGGTGTGGATAAGGGCTTGCGTCGGTGTTCCATTAAGGTCCAGAATTCAGCTCTCTCCATTTTCTTTCAGAAGAAATTGGCAGTGTTGCCAGTAGTTCAGACCTTCTTGCAAGGAGTACTCCACATACAACCTCCCTTTGTGCCACCTACGGCACCCTGGGATTTGGATGTAGTGTTGAAATTTCTACAGTCCTCCTGGTTTGAACCTCTGATAACGGTAGAAGACAAGTACCTCACATGGAAGACAGTGATGATACTGGCCCTGGCTTCTGCTCGACGTGTTTCAGAATTAGGGGCTTTATCGTGTAAAAGTCCATACTTGGTCTATTACGAGGATAGAGCGGAGCTCCGGACTAGACAGCAGTTCCTGATGAAAATTGTTTCCGAGTTCCATTTGAATCAACCTATTGTGGTTCCGTCCAGGTCTGAGGCTTCTGCTCCTTCGGAGGCATTGGATGCTGTGCGAGCCTTGAAGATATATGTCAAGCGTACAGCTCGGGTCAGAAAGACTGATTCCTTGTTTGTGCTCTATGATGCGCAGAAGAAGGGTTGCCCTGCTTCAAAGCAGACCATTGCTCGTTGGATTAGGCTTACTATCCAGCAGGCCTAAGTCTCTAAAGTCCCACTCTACTAAATAAGTGGGCTCTTCCTGGGCGGTTGCCTGTGGAGTCTCGGCCTTGCAACTATGCCGAGCTGCTACCTGGTCGGGGAAGAACACTTTTTTTTGTGAAGTTCTACAAATTTAATACCCTGGCCAAAGAGGATACCCAGTTTGGGCAGGCGGTGCTGCAGCAGTGTCTGCACATTTCCACCTGTTCTGGAAGCTTTGGAACGTCCCCATCGTACTAGTTTTCCCCAATATCCCTTATGGGTGCTAGAGAAAATAGGATTTTAATACCTACCGGTAAATCCTTTTCTCTGACGTCCTAAGTGGATGCTGGGACTCCGTAAGGACCATGGGGAATAGCGGCTCCGCAGGAGACTGGGCACAACTAAAGAAAGCTTTAGGACTACCTGGTGTGCACTGGCTCCTCCCTCTATGACCCTCCTCCAGACCTCAGTTAGAATCTTGTGCCCGGCTGAGCTGGATGCACACTAGGGGCTCTCCTGAGCTCCTAGAAAAGAAAGTATAATTTTAGTTTTTTTTATTTTCATTGAGATCTGCTGGCAACAGACTCACTGCTACGAGGGACTAAGGGGAGAAGAAGCGAACCTACCTGCTTGCAGCTAGCTTGGGCTTCTTAGGCTACTGGACACCATTAGCTCCAGAGGGATCGAACACAGGGCCCGACCTCGATCGTCCGGTCCCGGAGCCGCGCCGCCGCCCCCCTTACAGAGCCAGAAACAAGAAGATGGTCCTGGAAATCGGCGGCAGAAGACTTCGGTCTTCAACAAGGTAGCGCACAGCACTGCAGCTGTGCGCCATTGCTCCTCATGCACACCTCACACTCCGGTCACTGATGGGTGCAGGGCGCTGGGGGGGGGTGCGCCCTGAGCAGCAATATTAAACACCTTGCTGGCATAAAAATCACATAATATAGTCCTAGAGGCTATATATGTGAAAAATACCCCTGCCAGATATCTATAAAAAAGTGAGAGAAGTCTGCCGGAAAAGGGGCGGAGCTATCTCCCTCAGCACACTGGCGCCATTTTTCCCTCACAGCTCCGCTGGAAATATCGCTCCCAGGCTCTCCCCTGCAGTTTCAAGACTACAAAGGGTAAAAAAGAGAGGGGGGGCACTAAATTTAGGCGCAGTAGTATACATATAAGCAGCTATAAGGGAAAATCACTCCGTTATAGTGTTAATCTCTACGTATATATAGCGCTCTGGTGTGTGCTGGCATACTCTCTCTCTGTCTCCCCAAAGGACTTTGTGGGGTCCTGTCCTCAGTCAGAGCATTCCCTGTGTGTGTGCGGTGTGTCGGTACGGCTGTGTCGACATGTTTGATGAGGAGGCTTATGTGGAGGCGGAGCAGATGCCGATAAAAGTGATGTCACCCCCTGCGGGGCCGACACCTGAGTGGATGGACTTGTGGAAGGAATTACGTGAAAGTGTCAACTCCTTACATAAAAGGTTTGACGACATAGCAGATGTGGGACAGCCGGCTTCTCAGCTCGTGCCTGCCCAGCTGTCTCAGAAGCCATCAGGGGCTCTAAAACGCCCGCTACCTCAGATGGCAGACACAGATGTCGACACGGATACTGAATCCAGTGTCGACGACGATGAGACTAGTGTAACTTCCAATAGGGCCACACGTTACATGATTGAGGCAATGAAAAATGTGTTGCACATTTCTGATGTTACCCCAGGTACCACAAAAAAGGGTATTATGTTTGGGGAGAAAAAACTACCAGTGGTTTTTCCCCCATCTGAGGAATTAAATGAAGTGTGTGAAGAAGCGTGGGCTTCCCCCGATAAGAAACTGGTAATTTCTAAAAGGTTACTAATGACGTACCCTTTCCCGCCAGAGGATAGGTCACGTTGGGAAACATCCCCTAGGGTGGATAAAGCGCTCACATGCCTGTCAAAAAAGGTGGCACTACCGTCTCCGGATACGGCCGCCCTAAAGGAGCCTGCTGATAGAAAGCAGGAGGCTATCCTGAAGTCTGTATATACTCACACAGGTATTATACTGAGACCAGCTATTGCTTCAGCATGGATGTGCAGTGCTGCAGCTGCGTGGTCAGATTCCCTGTCGGAAAATATTGATACCCTAGACAGGGACACTATATTGCTAACCATAGAGCATATTAAAGACGCAGTCTTATACATGAGAGATGCACAGAGGGATATTTGCCGGCTGGCATCTAAAATAAGTGCAATGTCCATTTCTGCCAGGAGAGGATTATGGACTCGGCAGTGGACAGGTGATGCAGATTCTAAAAGGCACATGGAAGTTTTGCCTTATAAGGGTGAGGAGTTGTTCGGGGATGGTCTCTCGGACCTCGTTTCCACAGCAACAGCTGGGAAGTCAGCATTTTTACCCCATGTTCCCTCACAGCCAAAGAAAGCACCGTATTATCAGGTACAGTCCTTTCGGCCCCAGAAAGGCAAGCGGGTTAAAGGCGCGTCTTTTCTGCCCAGAGGCAGAGGTAGAGGGAAAAAGCTGCAGCATACAGCCAGTTCCCAGGAGCTTCCTCCAAGTCCACCGCATGACGCTGGGGCTCCACAGGCGGAGCCAGGTACGGTGGGGGCCCGTCTCAAAAACTTCAGCAATCAGTGGGCTCGCTCACGGGTGGATCCCTGGATCCTTCAAGTAGTATCTCAGGGGTACAAGCTGGAATTCGAGACGTCTCCCCCCCCCCGCCGTTTCCTCAAATCTGCCTTGCCAACAACTCCCTCAGGCAGGGAGGCAGTGCTAGAGGCAATTCACAAGCTGTATTCCCAGCAGGTGATAGTCAAGGTGCCCCTCCTTCAACAAGGACGGGGTTACTATTCCACAATGTTTGTGGTACCGAAACCGGACGGTTCGGTGAGACCCATTTTAAATTTGAAATCCTTGAACACATATATAAAAAAAATTCAAGTTCAAGATGGAATCGCTCAGGGCGGTTATTTCAAGCCTGGACGAGGGGGATTACATGGTATCACTGGACATCAAGGATGCTTACCTGCATGTCCCCATTTACCATCATCACCAGGAGTACCTCAGATTTGTGGTACAGGATTGTCATTACCAATTCCAGACGTTGCCGTTTGGTCTGTCCACGGCACCGAGGGTATTTACCAAGGTAATGGCCGAAATGATGATACTCCTTCGAAAAAAGGGAATTTTAATTATCCCGTACTTGGACGATCTCCTGATAAAGGCGAGGTCCAGGGAGCAGTTGTTGGTCGGGGTAGCACTATCTCGGGAGGTGCTACAACAGCACGGTTGGATTCTAAATATTCCAAAGTCACAGCTGGTCCCTACAACACGTCTAGTGTTCCTGGTGATGGTTCTGGACACAGAACAGAAAAAAGTGTTTCTCCCGGAGGAGAAAGCCAAGGAGCTGTCATCTCTAGTCAGAGGCCTCCTGAAACCAAAACAGGTGTCGGTGCACCACTGCACGCGAGTCCTGGGAAAAATGGTAGCTTCCTACGAAGCAATTCCATTCGGCAGGTTCCATGCAAGGACTTTTCAGTGGGACCTGTTGGACAAGTGGTCCGGATCGCATCTTCAGATGCATCGGCTGATAACCCTGTCTCCAAGGACCAGGGTGTCTCTGCTGTGGTGGCTGCAAAGTGCTCATCTTCAAGAGGGCCGCAGATTCGGCATACAGGACTGGGTCCTGGTGACCACGGATGCCAGCCTTCGAGGCTGGGGGGCAGTCACACAGGGAAGAAACTTCCAAGGACTATGGTCAAGTCAGGAGACTTCCCTACACATAAATATTCTGGAACTGAGGGCCATTTACAATGCCCTAAGTCAGGCAAAACCCCTGCTTCAAAACCAGCCGGTACTGATCCAGTCAGACAACATCACGGCAGTCGCCCATGTAAACCGACAGGGCGGCACAAAAAGCAGGACGGCGATGGCAGAAGCCACAAGGATTCTCCGATGGGCGGAAAATCACGTGTTAGCACTGTCAGCAGTGTTCATTCCGGGAGTGGACAACTGGGAAGCAGACTTCCTCAGCAGGCACGACCTCCACCCGGGAGAGTGGGGACTTCATCCAGAAGTCTTCCAACTGATTGTGAACCGTTGGGAAAGGCCACAGGTGGACATGATGGCGTCCCGCCTAAACAAAAAGCTAGAAAGATATTGCGCCAGGTCAAGAGACCCTTAGGCGATAGCTGTGGACGCTCTAGTGACACCGGGGGTGTACCGGTCGGTTTATGCGTTCCCTCCTCTTCCTCTCATACCCAAGGTACTGAGGATAATAAGGAGAAGAGGAGTAAGACCTATACTCATTGTTCCGGATTGGCCAAGAAGAGCTTGGTACCCGGAACTTCAAGAAATGATCTCAGAGGAACCATGGCCTCTGCCGCTCAGACAGGACCTGCTGCAGCAGGGGCCCTGTCTGTTCCAAGACTTACCGCGGCTGCGTTTGACGGCATGGCGGTTGAACACCGGATCCTGAAGGAAAAGGGCATTCCGGAGGAAGTCATTCCTACACTGATTAAAGCTAGGAAAGAAGTGACCGCACACCATTATCACCGCATTTGGCGAAAATATGTTGCGTGGTGTGAGGCCAGGAAGGCCCCAACGGAGGAATTTCAGCTGGGCCGTTTTCTGCACTTCCTACAGTCAGGGGTGACTATGGGCCTAAAATTGGGTTCCATTAAGGTCCAGATTTCGGCTCTATCGATTTTCTTCCAGAGAGAACTGGCTTCACTACCTGAAGTTCAGACTTTTGTTAAGGGAGTGCTGCATATTCAGCCCCCTTTTGTGCCTCCAGTGGCACCGTGGGATCTCAACGTGGTGTTAGATTTCCTAAAGTCACATTGGTTTGAGCCACTTAAAACCATGGAATTAAAATATCTCACGTGGAAAGTGGTCATGCTGTTGGCCTTGGCTTCGGCCAGGCATGTGTCAGGATTGGCGGCTTTGTCATGTAAAAGCCCTTATCTGATTTTCTATATGGATAGGGCAGAATTGAGGACTCGTCCCCAGTTTCTCCCTAAGGTGGTATCAGCTTTTCATTTGAACCAACCTATCGTGGTGCCTGCGGCTACTAAAGACTTGGAGGCTTCCAAGTTGTTGGACGTAGTCAGGGCCCTGAGAATTTATGTTTCCAGGACAGCTAGTGTCAGGAAAACTGACTCGTTGTTTATCCTGTATGCACCCAACAAGCTGGGTGCTCCTGCTTCAAAGCAGACTATTGCTCGCTGGATCTGTAGTACGATTCAGCTTGCACATTCTGCGGCTGGACTGCCGCATCCTAAATCAGTGAAAGCCCATTCCACGAGGAAGGTGGGCTCTTCTTGGGCGGCTGCCCGAGGGGTCTCTGCTCTACAACTTTGCCGAGCAGCTACTTGGTCGGGGTCAAACACATTTGCTAAATTCTACAAGTTTGATACCCTGGCTGAGGAGGACCTAGAGTTTGCCCATTCGGAGCTGCAGAGTCATCCGCACTCTCCCGCCCGTTTGGGAGCTTTGGTATAATCCCCATGGTCCTTACGGAGTCCCAGCATCCACTTAGGACGTCAGAGAAAATAAGATTTTACTCACCGGTAAATCTATTTCTCGTAGTCCGTAGTGGATGCTGGGCGCCCATCCCAAGTGCGGATTGTCTGCAATACTTGTATATAGTTATTGTTTAACTAAAGGGTTATTGTTGAGCCATCTGTTGAGAGGCTCAGTTATTGTTCATACTGTTAACTGGGTATAGTATCACGAGTTATACGGTGTGATTGGTGTGGCTGGTATGAGTCTTACCCGGGATTCAAAATCCTTCCTTATTGTGTCAGCTCTTCCGGGCACAGTATCCTAACTGAGGTCTGGAGGAGGGTCATAGAGGGAGGAGCCAGTGCACACCAGGTAGTCCTAAAGCTTTCTTTAGTTGTGCCCAGTCTCCTGCGGAGCCGCTATTCCCCATGGTCCTTACGGAGTCCCAGCATCCACTACGGACTACGAGAAATAGATTTACCGGTGAGTAAAATCTTATTTTCTCGTAGTCCATAAGGGATATTGGGCGCCCGCTCAGTACGTTGACTTTTCTGCATGTTCTTGTTGTATGGTTACCTGTTCAGCTGTTTGCTGCTGTTGTTACCGGCCGTTGCTGGTTGTTATAGGTTGAGGTGTGCTGGTGTGTAAATCTCACCACCCTTTATCATGTTCCTTCTCTCATATATGTCCTTTCTCCTTCGGGCACGTTTTTACCTGTGACAATGCTAAATTCCCTTGTCGTATAAACAACCCTTTATGAAGCTAAGAACACTGTACGCTGTTTACTTAAGAAGTACCGTAATGGTACGCTAGTTGCGTAACGATCGCTCACCCGTAGGCGAGACGCTCAAGCGTCACGTTCGCTCACGGCCCAGCGATCACAGGACACGTTATTGGCTATGACTAGAGTAATGATTCGCTATGGCGTAGCGGACGCTCGAGACCACGAGGAGATCACCAGCGGCGCAGACGCTCACAACGCTATACCTTTATGTCTAAACCTTATACCAATGAAATACACGGAATACCTTAATGTGAATACAGGGTGTAAGTGCAACCTTGTGTAACCTGACTAACTACAAAGCTGCTTGAGCGTCACCGACGCTCAAGTGAACACTTAACACTATAGAAAATACACAGATACTGGTTTAGGTTCCAAAGCCTATTAACTGTATTATATCTAGTATACTTGTAAAAAGGGGATAACAGTACAAATGATACACTACAATATAACAGAGACTTCCTAACCACAGAACTAAACAATACTATCTAATACAATACAATACTAGTCTAGGGGAGATACGAGAGAGAGAGAGAAGGGAAAGAGAGAGAGAGAGACGGAGAGAGATGAGAGAAATTGGCTCACAGAAAGACAATGATAACGGAGAGAAACTTACGCACAAGGGTAAACGATCGCATGCGCCTGGACATCCAGCACCCGATTTTCAGCAATGAGAACCGTTGAAGAGTGAGAGCTGGATGTGGTCGGCCTGCCTATTTATGCCCCACACACAATGCAATCCTACAGTCCCTACAATCCCATTGTCCATTGGACGTCGGAATTCGGCCCTGCATCATAACAAAAGGTCATAGGTTGATTCATACAGGTGGGCTGTGACGATTTCAAACAGCTCAGGTGGGTGGGGAACTAGGTTTCCCGCCGCATACCTGAGTATGAGTAAATAGTAGAAATGGACATAAACTTCTTATGTCCATAACTATTCGCACGAGCGATTAATACGCTCCAAACCAACACCGGAATATTGCTAATTAAATACTCTTCCGATGGGTACCAAACACTGCTGTATGATTCCTGTTAGACCCTTCGTACGATACAAAGAGGGATTCCTTAGCTCAGGGACCTTCTATATTAACCAAACTTTCAGAAACTATCAAAGGGACCATGATCTATAAACTACATTAATTGTGAACGAATGAGTCGCACGCTACGACTACATAAACTCTACCGTAAATACGCATACCGCGCCTGCGAGTGCACGCTATTGCGGGTATGCGCCTTCACGGGAGAGCGTACGCATGCGCAGCACGGACCAGTGTGCGGTGCAAATATGGCAACGTGCATAGAGACATTTTTCTGACTTTGACACCTGTAACTGCCTGTGGGAGGGGGCATAGAGGGGAGGAGCCAGCACACCCAGTTGAAGAAATGTAAAGTGCACTGGCTCCTTTGGACCCCATCTATACCCCATCGTACTAGTTTTCCCCAATATCCCCTTTTGGACTACGAGAAAAGGATTTACCGGTAGGTATTAAAATCCTATTTTTGAGATTTTTGCAAATTTCTTAAAAATAAAAAACTAAGAAATCACATGTACAAGTATTCCTAGCCTTTGCCATGGAGCTCAAAATTGAGCTCAGGTGCATCCTGTTTCCACTGATCATCCTTAAGATGTTCCTACAGCTTAATTGGAGTCCACCTGTGGTAAATTCAGTTGATTGACCATGTTTTGGAAAGGCACACACCTATCTATATAAGGTCCCACACTTCACAGTGCATGTCTGAGCACAAACAAGCATGAAGTCGAATTGTCTGTAGACCTTCATCTGGAGAAGGGTACAGAAAAATATCTGCTTCTTTGAAGGTCCCAGTGAGCACAATGGTCTCCATCATCCGTAAATGGAAGAAGTTCCGAACCACCAGGACTCTTCCTAGAGCTGGCCAGCAGTCTAAACTGAGAGATCGGGGGAGAAGGGCCCTAGTCAGGGAGGTGACCAAGAACCCGATGGTCACTCTGTCAGAGCTTACAGCATTCCTCTGTGGAGAGAGAACCTTCCAGAAGGGCAACCATCACTGCAGCAATCCACCAATCAGGCCTGTACGGTAGAGTGGCCAGACGGAAGCCACTCCTTAGTAAAAGCACATGGCAGCCCACCTGGAGTTTGCCAAAATGCACCTGAAGGACTCTGACCATGAGAGAGAAAATTCTCTCTCAAGATTGAACTCTATAGTGTGAATGCCAGGCGTCATTTTTGGAGGAAACTAGGCACCGCTCATCACCAGGCCAATACCATCCCTGCTGTAGGGATGTTTTTCAGTGGCATGAACTGGGAGACTAGTCAGGATAGAGGGAAAGATGAATGTAGCAATGTACAGAGACATCCTGGATTAAAACCTGCTCCAGAGCGCTCTTGACCTCAGACTGGGGCGACTGTTCATCTTTCAGCAGGACAACGACCCTAAGCACACAGCCAAGATATCAAAGGAGTGGCTTCAGGACAACTCTGTGAATGTCCTTGAGTGGCCCATCCAGAGCCCAGACTTGAATCTGATTGATGATCTCTGCAGAGATCTGAAAATGGCTGTGCACCGATGTTTCCCATCCAACCTGATGGAGCTTGAGAGATGCTGCAAAGAGGAATGGGCGAAACTGTCTAAAGTTAGGTGTGCCAAGCTCGTGGCATCATAATCAAAAATACTTGAGGCTGTAATTGCTGCCAAAGGGGCATCAACAAAGTATTGAGCAAAGGCTGTGAATACTTATGTACAGTACATGTGATTTCTTAGTTTTTTATTTTTAATAAATATGCAAAAATCACAAAAAAAAAAACTTTTTCACGTTGTCATTATGGGGTATTGTGTGTAGAATTTTGAGAGAAAAATTAATAAGGCTGTAACATAACAAAATGTGAACAAAGTGAAGCGCTGTGAATACTTTCCGGATGCACTGTATGGTCATACCAGGCAGTCTAGGATGTCATCATTAGGAGTCCGTATCCTAAATCAAGCTGAAGGTTTCTTTTAAATGGAAATTGTGTAAATATTTAATTTTGGTTTTAGTTGCAAATCATGTATAAAATGGCATGCAGCAAATATTCTGTGTTTAAAAATTTTATTTTTTAGAATCCATACATTGATGAATAAATGGTATATACTTCACTGTATTACATAACCAAGCTTTATGTAATTAACAGATTTCAGCAATGGTAATTTTTTTTGTTTATGTATCCTAGGGACCAGCATTTATACGCCTCTGATCCACTATATACACCTGAGGAAAGAACATTTGTCACTGAAACCCAAGTGATTCGCGAGACTCTGTGGTGAGTATAATGTTAATGAACATAACTACTTTTCTCCTTGTTAGGCAGAATAAAATAGGAATGGCTTTACAAATGTCTTCCCTTTGTTAATATTTTGTATACAGTGTAGAAATTTGCACACTCAGCATAGGTCTTATTTTTAAGATCTACGCATGATAAGATCTTAAAGCATCATAGCAGAAGCACCCTTCATTCAGAGAAGGTCATGTGTAAAGGCCCCGTACATAAGCGCACTAAGTGCCTCTTGGCGCAAACACCAAGCAACCAATTCTTAGATTTGGCCATACACTTCGTCATTGTCTGACAAGCTGATGTGATGTTGATCAGACATTTTTTATTTTTAACAAATTTACTTCCAAGGTCAAATCTGCCTTTTACAGAAGGATTCGGAAGTGATGAAGGGTCTAAGTGTAATCTGAGTCCTTGGAGAGAAAAAAAAATTCTTACGTGCAGGAATTGGTAAAACTATGACAGATTCAGAGTGCCCCAAATTGGGTGAAGTTGTTGAGAAACCACCAGCCATCAAGATGTAAAAAAATGAAGGATTACCAAAGAAGGGAATGCGTGGAGAAGTGTCTAGGACGAGACCATAAAGCATTATTGACTACTCCAGACTGATAAAACACCGCACTTATACCAGATGGGGCTTTATAGCAGCAGGGCATCAAGAGGAGAGTGAGGGTGCTCGAATGCTATGTGTTTCAGTAGAAGCGGACACTTCGGGAAGCAGCTACGTTTCATTGGACACCCTGAGAGAGGTGTACCACCAGGTTTATCATTTAAAGTTGTGTAATCCTAGACTGCCAACACTAGTCTTTCTTTTTCATCCACTAGGGGTCACTGGAGTACTCTTGGGATATGGACGGCTTCAGCAAGAACAGGGCACTCAATATTTAAATTTAGAACTCTTCTCCCCTCCATATCCCAGAGTACCTCAGTGTTTTTTCTGTGCTCATAGTAGCAACAGGGTTTGTGTGGTTATCCACAATACTTTTGAATATTTTTATTTTTGCTTTTTCTTTTTTAACTACATTTTCCACATACCTTCCCCACTTCCAATAGGAGTGGGTCCGGGATCGTGGAAGCTGCTACGAGCAGCTGTGGCGTGTCGGGCCTCTCTGAAAAGAGCTCCCTCACTGCCAGGTTCAGGACTACCTGCAGGAAAGGCTGGACGGAGCCTACAGAAGAAGCCCCGTCATAGCCCCTCACCACAGGCGTCCAGGTATGTTGGGGACGGGGCGGTCAGCTCACGCTGCCGCCCCGCTGTGTGGGGACACTACTGGGAAGCGCCGCCCGCCGCTATGTGAGCCGCCCGCCGCCAGGACACCGCCACTATGTGAGCACCCGCCGCCGCTATGTAGGCCGCCTCCCGCCGCTACCAGAGCCGCGCCGGCCACACATAGCCGCCGCTCCACGGCTATATGCAGCGCGCTCCCGATGCCCGCTCCCCGGCTCCTAAGGTCCCCGGCTCCGTGTACCCGCTCCCCGCTGGAATAGGCAGTGGTACACGGAGCACGGGGGGGGGGGGGAGCACACACAAGGGGGGAGATTGTGCCCATAGCAGCAGCAGTATGAAGCGCTGCATGGGTTATTAGACAGATAGGTTATTAAGCCTTTGTTTAGCAGGATGATCCCAGGTTATATCTGTTTGAGAAATGTTATACCCTGTACACTGTTTTGCCTGTAAGCATGGCATGGTGGTCATTTTAACTATGCTTCCTGATCTTCCTGTTGTGATTCCAGACGTTCCTGTACTACATCTCTACTCCACCGGAGGCGCAGGGGTGTTAGTGGGAATTTGGGATCAGATGTCATATAGTACTGGTCACGTGCACTGCTCTTGGCCAGATATATATATCTAGAGACACCTTAGTACTGTTTTACTGAGTCGTGCAAGTTGTCTGTCTTTGTATATTGGGGGTAATTCCAAGTTGATCGCAGCAGGACATTTTTTAGCAGTTGGGCAAAACCATGTGCACTGCAGGGGAGGCAGATATAACATTTGCAGAGAGAGTTAGATTTGGGTGGGTTATTTTGTTTTTGTGCAGGGTAAATACTGGTTGCTTTATTTTTACACTGCAATTTAGATTGCAGATTGAACACACCACACCCAAATCTAACTCTCTCTGCACATGTTATATCTGCCTCCCCTGCAGTGCACATGGTTTTGCCCAACTGCTAAAAAATGTCCTGCTGCGATCAACTTGGAATTACCCCCATTGTGTTGTCTGTCTGCGTAATGAGTAAGGCACCAGCAGAAAGCGATGTCTGTAAGACTACAAATACAATTTCGGCTCCGTTTTCAATGCCGGTGTCATCCCCGGATCTGAGTCTAGGGTGAGACCGCTAGAACTACCGGTGGGGTCTCAGCTTTGCCAAAGGTCCAAGTCCACCTTGGGTAGAAGGGATAAATTTCATATGATTTACCTGTTTCTGCGATGTTGCATTCTGACGGTTCTATGCCGGTCCTCATTGCGCAAGATGAGGGTGAGGAGGGCGAAGTAGACCAGCAGTCAGATAGTGAGATTTTTGACAGCCCAGGCGTTGATCTCATCCGAGCGGTGCGTCAGTCTCTGACCTTTACAGAAACTGAGGAGCCTCTGACAAATGATGTAGTCATCTTTCCTAAACGACGAGAACTCCAATGTGTTTTCCTGTTTCAGAATCTCTTAATAAGATGTTACTGGAAACACGAAAGAATCCGGATAGACTGTTTTCTATACCTCGCAGATTTAAGTCTCGTTACCCGTTTCCGGGGTCTGTGACAGCTACATGGGAGAATCCGCCATTGGTGGATTCGTCTGTGTCTAAACTTACAAAGAAATTAACCATACCAGTACCAACTGCTACTACGCTTAAAGACCCTTCAGACCGTAAAATAGTAGCTATGCTAAAGTCCATGTATATAGCAGCAGGAGTGTTGCTTAGACCTGGGTTGGTTGGCATTTGGGTCACTAAGGCGCTAATGGTATGGATAACAGGACTCAAGTCTACCTCATACTTCTCGCTGATCGAATCTGGGAAGCTGCTGATTATCTATGTACAGCTTCTACTGACGTCTGTCGGCTCACTTCTCGCCTTTCATTGTCACTAGTTACAGCACGACGAGCACTCTGGCTGCGTTCTTCGCAAGCGGAGGCAGAGGTCAAAAGAGGTATAGAGTCGTTGCCTTACAGTGGCGAGAAGTTGTTTGGTCCTGAATTGGACAAATGGATTTCTGAGGCCACGGGAGGAAAGTCTGTTTTCCTACCATTGCCTCCAACGGTACCTTGACGGAAATACTCTGGCCCGGCGTTCAAATCCTTTAGACCTCAGCCCTTTCGAGGCCGTGGTAGAGGAACAGCCACGCCTGGTAGACGCGGTCGAGGACGTGGTTTCCAACAAACCAACACCAGTCGTCAGGACGCTAAGGTCACCGACAAGCCAGTGGCATGACGGGCTCCCAGCCCATCTCGGATCTCCAATTGTGGGAGCATGCCTTCAGACGTTCCATTTGGCGTGGTTCCAGACATCCACAGATGGGTGGATCCGCAATTTAGTGTTAAAAGGTTACAAAATAGAGTTCGACTGTCTCCCGCCACTGCGGTTTTTCAAGACAGGACTGTTCTGTCGGACGACAAGAGGGCGGTTCTGCAAATTGCATTCCGTCCCTGCTGGATTCAGCAGTTTTGATTCCGGTCCCTGTACACCAACAAGGTCAGGGTTATTATTCCAGTCTGTTTGTGGTACCAAAGCCGGATGGCTCCGTCAGGCCAATATTGAACTTAAAAGGTCTCACTCAGTACGTCACTCACTACAGATTCAAAATGGAATCTCTGCGGTCAGTAATTGCAGGTTTAGAGCCACGGGAATTCAAGATTGCGCTAGCTCTCAAGGATGCGTACTTACACATTCCGATTTGGCCACCTCATCAGAGGTTCTTGTGTTTTGCGATACGGCAGAACCATTACCAGTTTCAGGCTCTACCGTTTGGCCTCTCGTCAGCGCCTCTGGTATTTACCAAGGTGATGTCTGTGATGATAGCTCATCTCGGATTCCTGGGAGTGATGATAGTTCCATACTTGGACGATCTGCTCATCAAAGCTCCGTCTCAACAGATGCTCCTCCAACATGCGTTGCTAACGTACAATGTACTAGTTCAGCACGGTTGGATTGTCAACTTCAAGAAATCACATCTAATTCCGTCTCAACGACTTCAATTCCTAGGTATGATTCTCGATACGGTAAATCAAAGAATTTACCTACCAGAATAGAAAGTACAGATTATTCGTCATCTGGTACAATTAGTGCTCAAGCCACGCACAGTCTCGGTACATTTGTGCATTCGCCTCTTAGGCACAATGTTGGTGGCTTTCGAATCGCTTCAGTTCAGAAGATTTCACTCGCGTCCTTTTCAACTGGATGTGCTCGCACAGTGGTCGGGCTCGCATCTGCAGATTCACCACAGGGTGAGGTTGTCGCCACGGGCCGGGGTATATCTACTCTGGTGGCTCAAAGTACACAATCTAACCGCAGGGAAACGGTTCGGCGCCTGGAATTGGATAATTCTATCGACGGACGCGAGTCTCAGAGGTTGGGGAGCTGTAGTTCAAACTTGTCAGCTCCAGGGTCTCTGGGCGGATCACGAAATATTGCTGTCTATAAATGTCCTGGAACTCCGGGCAATTTACAATGCGCTACTACGAGCAGTGCACATGCTTCGGTCTCCGACTGTCCAGGTGCAGTCAGACAAAGCGACGGCGGTCGCATACATCAACAAACAAGGAGGTACGAGAAGCCGCATGGCAATGCGAGAATTAGCTTGAATCCTCACTTGGGCCGAGCATCACCAAGTGATTTTGTCGGCAGTGTTCATTCCGAGAGTGGACAACTGGGAGGCGGATTATCTCAGCCGTTGGGATTTTCATCCAGGAGAATGGGCATTAAATCCAGAAGTGTTTCACATGTTGGTCCAGAGGTGGGGTTACCCTCAAGTGGACCTGATGGCATCTCGCCACAATCACCAAACGCCCCAGTATGATACTGCTAGGGGCAATAGTGATACTGCTAGGGACAATATGTTTTTAAACACACTTAATGATAACTACTTAGTCCAACTAATTGAGGAACCAACTAGGTACAATGCAATCTTAGACCTGGTATTAACAAACAATGGGGATTTGGTATCAGGTATTATAGTAGGGGAACCCATAGGAAACAGCGACCACAATATGGTCACATTCAATCTCAGTTTCCATAAACAGCCCTATACTGGCTCAACTAGGATTCTAAACTTTAGCAAAGCAAATTTTGAAAAGATGAGGGTATTTTTCAGGGATATTGAATGGGAAGGTTTGTTTTTAGGAAAAAATACTACGGAGAAATGGGAGGTACTAAAATTCCTGCTAGCTAAAAATACACTCAAATTTATTCCTATGAGCAGCAAAAAAAGGAATAAAAATCATAAACCGATGTGGCTTAACAAAAAGATTAAGGAACTTATGGGCAAGAAAAGGCGAGTATTTAAAAAAATACAAATCTGACGGGGAAGCAGAGTCATTTCAGCACTATAAGGAATGTAACAAAATTTGCAAAAAGGAAATAAGAGCGGCTAAAGTAGAAACTGAAAAACTAGTAGCAAAGGAAAGCAAAGCGAATCCCAAAAAATTCTTTAAATACATTAATAGCAAGAGATTAAAGAAGGAGAGTATAGGCCCTTTAAAAGACAAGTTGGGAGTCTTAAGCAAAAATGATAATGACATAGCAGACACACTAAATGAGTTTTTTTCAACAGTATTCACTAGAGAGGATCCAATTCAGGGACTGACACACAATCTCAATAATGAGAATATCCCACTGATAGGTACTTATTTAAGCGAGGAAGTAGTCTGTGACCGATTAAAACATTTAAAGATTAATAAATCACCAGGGCCCGATGGTATTCACCCAAGGGTTCTAATGGAGCTTCACTCTGAACTGGCAAAACCGCTATCTTTGATCTTTAACGATTCAGTTATATCAGGTATGGTTCCCAAAGACTGGCGTATAGCGGAAGTAGTGCCTATATTCAAAAAGGGAAGTAAAGCTGAACCAGATAATTATAGACCAGTTAGTCTTACATCTATAGTGGGGAAAGTATTGGAAGGTATTCTAAGAGATAGTATTCAGAAGTTCCTTGAAGTCAATAAGGTCATTAAAAGGAATCAACATGGGTTTATGAAGGACAGATCCTGTCAAACCAACTTACTTGGCTTTTATGAAACAGTAAGCGCAAACCTAGATCAGGGTAAAGACGTGGATGTAATCTTTTTAGACTTTGCCAAAGCGTTCGATACTGTACCACACATGAGACTTATCTACAAGCTACAAGAATCAGGGCTAGGAAGCACAATATGCACTTGGGTCAAAAACTGGTTAGATAATAGGGAGCAGCGCATTGTGGTTAATGGATCTTTTTCAACTTGGACTGAAGTGCTAAGTGGTGTGCCGCAAGGCTCAGTATTAGGACCGCTATTGTTCAATATTTTCATTAACGACCTAACAGAAGGTCTAGAGAGCATGGTGTCAATTTTTGCAGATGATACCAAATTGTGTAAGGCTATAAATACAGAGGAGGATGCCGAGTCTCTTCAGAACGACTTGGTTAAATTAGAAGCATGGGCAGCCAAATGGAGAATGCGCTTCAACACAGACAAGTGTAAGGTAATGCACTGTGGTAACAAGAACAAAAATTACACCTACCTACTAAATGGGGTAAAATTAGGGGATTCTGTGGGGCGTGGCTTGGATCGGCATGGAGTAGCTGTGTGCAGCCTTAGCTCTCCACTAAAATCCTGTAAACCCATCCTTTTTACCCCAGCCTGTGGATCCTGTTCCCTGCCAGCTGGGCCCTGAGTGTGTGCTGCCTTTGCTGCTGCCCTTGCTGATCCGGTGAGCGGCGCGGGTGTGCTGTTGTGGACCTTCCAGCGTGGTCTCCGGCTCCCTACCCCTCCGCCGGCCGCCGTCGGAGCTCCGGGAGCGGCGCGTGTCCGCGCACCCGG
Organism: Pseudophryne corroboree; assembly: GCF_028390025.1. NCBI lineage: Eukaryota > Metazoa > Chordata > Amphibia > Anura > Myobatrachidae > Pseudophryne > Pseudophryne corroboree. The sequence continues at coordinate 385,689,051 of NC_086445.1, forward strand.
CGGTGTCTGAGCGCTGGTCCTCCGGCTGGGGGACTACAGAGAGGAGGGCCCTGTCGTCTGCTGGGTCCAGTGGAGGTGCATGCCTGGGGCCCCACTGCGGTGACGCTGGAGACCGAGTACGGGCGAAAAAGCCTGCGAAAAGCCGCCATTTTCAGTCCTGCTGCTCCTTCTCCCCCTGAGGTGCTGTGCGATGCGATGACTGTGGTTGCCATCCTGTTTCCCTCTTGGGCTTAATACCTGTCCACAGTGCCCTTTTTTGGATGGACTGTATATATTTCACTGGAGCCAGTTGCCCTACATTAGCTGCCTGTTATCCTGTGGGGACAGCTTGGGTGCCCCTGACTCAGCTTTCACTCTGCTGCAATTTCTACAACATACACCTGCTTCCTGAGTATCTGCAGTGTGCCCACATACTTGCTCCGTTTATTGGGGTGCCATCTCTGCCCTGACTCTTGTGCGAAACCTGCTGTAATACTCCTCCGGATCTGCATTCCCATCCAGGGATACCATGGTGAGGGGAGGACAGAGTGCAGCTAACGCTGCTGCGAAACTGGAGAAATTTGCCAGACCACAGCAGGCATCCACTTCGACAAAGCGGGGTGAGGCCGGCCCGCCCTCGCCGGCGGCCGAGGGGGACACCTCTGACCATGATGAACAGGTGCATTCTACCCAGCAAATATTGCAGGCAATTTCTGCGTCCGAGCAGAGGGTCACGGACCGGATTGGGCAAGTACAAATGGATGTTTCTCTGCTAAGGCAGGATATGCAGAAGATCCGAGAGCGAGTGGGTGAAACTGAACATCGGATATCGGCTTTGGAGGATGCTGCTCCACCCTTGCAGTTGAAGGTGGCGGACCTGTCTACCCAAGTGACATCTATGCAGGCTAAAATGTCAGATATAGAAGGGAGATTGCGGCGCAACAACGTCCGGTTTGTCGGGCTCCCCGAGAGAGCGGAGGGCACCTCCCCGGAGTCATTTCTTGAAGGGTGGCTTATTGATCTATTTGGCAAGGAGGCATTTACCTCTCAATTTGCGGTGGAGAGGGCGCACAGGCTTCCACCTAGGCCGCCGCCGCCGGGGGCCCCGGCTAGAACATTTATTGCACGCTTCCTGCATTTCAAGGACCGTGATGCGGTGCTCCGTCTGGCCCGAACAAAGGGCCCTGTTCAACAAGATGGACATAATATTTCCGTATTTCCTGATTTTGCCCTGGAGGTGCAAAAGAGCCGATCTCAATTTATTCACGTCAAGCGTCAGCTCAGAGACCGCAATATACAATATGCTATGCTGTTTCCAGCCAAGTTGCAGGTGGTGCTTAACAACACCACTCATTTTTTTACATCTCCTCAAGATGCTGGTGCATGGCTGGAACGTCAACCACGTTCTCCTTGATGATGTGTTGTTGCTCAGATGTTGATTTCATTCTTGTACCGCTGTTTCTATTTATCTGATGCATATTCCTGTGAATATAAATGCACTGTGGGGATATATGCGATGTGGGGCGTATAGAAATGGGGCAAAATTATGGTATTGCTTGCTATGCATCGTTATGATATGGCGGTAACGGTCAGCCCCACATTGTTTTACTACTGTTTGATGTTTTATAATGGGGCATGTGCCTAGCTATGTTGTTTTTTCTTTTTTTTCAGGGTTGGGGTACTACTTCTTTCTACAAGTTGTGGAGAGCTCTTGCCGAAAATAGTGTAGGGGCTTTTCCTAAGGTTCTTTGGTTAGGCCCTTATCCCTTAGTTTGGTTACTTAATGGGAGTTATGGGATCCAGGTATGCCTTAAGTTTGCGAGGTGATACAGGGTGGGTGCGGGGGGGGTTAGTTTGTTTTTTTCTAAGCCATCACTTTTTAGTTCTGTGCGTACTGTGCAATGACACGCTATATCCGTATGATACTGCTCTGTGCTCTTTTGTCTCCTGGGGCGTAGGGGGACTGGTTGCTCTTGTCCCTGTTTATTGTTTGCTCAGCCTTGCTATGCTGCGATGCCAGGTTTTGATGTATGTCTCTTTAATCTATCCTGTTGCACCTTCCTTCTATAATTTCCATGTCTGCTGTTTCTGAGGGGCTTCGTCTGCTCAGCTGGAATGTTCGGGGATTGAATGAGAAAATTAAAAGATCGTTGGTCCTGACTCAGGTTAAAAAATACCAGGCGGACATAATTTGTCTTTCTGAAACACATTTGCATGGAGGTAGGGTGTTGGCACTTAAAAAACCATGGGTTAGTCACGTGTATCATTCCACTTTCTCTAGCAGTGCCAGAGGCGTTTCTGTAATGATTAGAAAGTCCGTACAATTTCACCTGGATGACTGTGAAACTGACCAATATGGCAGATACGTCTTCCTACGAGCCCATATCAACTGCAGATTGTTTCATGTATTAGCAGTATATGTCCCCCCGCCATATAATAATGAGGTTCTCCGTCATGCTGCCCGATTCCTGGCCCGGTCCCCTGCTACCCCTGTAATATGCCTAGGGGATTTTAACAATGTTATGGATGGTGGTATGGACAGGTGGAGGGAGTCTGTTGCGTCCTCCCCTCCCCTAGCGTCCCCTACCCCGTTCGCAAGACTGGTGGGGGAACTGGGGCTGGAGGATGTATGGAGATGTCGTAATCCCACAGCTACTCACTTCTCCTGTCAGTCCGCTACCCATCATGCTTTTTCTCGTATTGATTTGGTTTTGGTTTCTCCTGATCTGTCCCCGGACGTGCTGGCGGTAGATTATCTCCCTAGGGGTATATCGGATCACTCTCCTGTTTTAGTTACAGTTAATATTGGTTGGGAGCGGGGTGCAAAAATGTGGAAGCTTAACCCCTTTTGGTTGACTCTGCTGGGGGAGGGTGCAGACCTGATTGCCGCTTGGGAATTGTTCCAGGAAGACAATTTACTATTCAGTGATCTGCCGCTGAAACATGATGCTTTTAAAGCGTTCTTGCGAGGCTCCTTTATAAAGCGGATCTCTGAAGTTAAAGCGTTTAGTAAGAGGGAAGAGGTGCGGTTGGAATCTTTGTGCCGGCAGTTGGAGTCTCAATATCTTATTACCCATTTGCGATCTGATGAGCTGTTGTGGAAGAGCGCGCAGAGCGAGTGGTCGGATTGTTTATTTGAGAAATCCAGGCGTAGACTCCTTTTTGCAGGACATGAGCAGTATTTTCGGGCGGAGATGAATGGCAGCTACTTGGCTTTTTTGGCCCGGTCCGATTCCCCTAGAACTATAATTCAGTGTGTGAAGAACTCTGCTGGCCAATTGTGTTACTCTGGATCAATGGTGGCGGAGACGTTCCGTAGTTATTATTCCTCGCTTTATGCCTCCCTAGCCAGTTACTCTGACGATCAGCTTCGGGATTTTTTGGCTCAGTTGACCTTGCCATGCTTGTCCCGGGAGGACTCGGGGGCTTTGGATGCACCTATCACGTTGGAAGAAGTGGAGGCTGCGATCCTGTCTCTCCCGGCGTCTAAGGCACCGGGATCCGATGGGCTTCCGGGGGAAGTCTATAAAAAATACAGTACGTTTTTTGCCCCCTATCTCCTACAATTGTTTGACTTACTCTTAGAGGGTAGGGCTCTCCCGCGCTCTATGGCCGAGGCCAATATAATTGTCCTGTTGAAACCAGGGAAAGACCCCCTGCTCCCCGAGTCTTATCGACCCATTTCCCTCCTCAATACTGATGTCAAGATACTGGCAAAAATCTTGGCATCTCGATTGAATTTGGTAATTGCAACAATAATTCACCCGGACCAGACTGGCTTTATGCCAGGTAAGTCCACGGCCCAAAATTTGCGTAGACTGTTCTGTCCTCTCCAGAGGGGTGATGTGGTGGGGTCGGACGCGGTGGTGGTGTCCCTTGATGCGGCCAAAGCGTTCGACTCCGTAGAATGGAGGTACCTGTGGGGGGTGCTGGAGAAATTTGCTTTTGGCCCTCGATTTATTAGCTTTATCCAGTTGTTGTATTCCTTGCCTGTGGCTCGGGTGACGGCTAATGGTTTCACGTCTGAGCTTTTTGCGTTGGAGAGGGGCACTCGACAGGGTTGCCCCCTATCTCCTGCACTGTTTGCAATCGCCGTGGAGCCGTTGGCCGGCCTGCTGCGCAGTAATGGTAGGGTCAGGGGCGTTGAGATTGGGGGTCATGTGGATGTGGTAGCGCTATACGCGGATGACATGCTTCTTTTTTTGCAAGACTCTGATGACTCCCTACAAGCAGTGTTACAGGTAGTGGAAAATTTTGGTATCTTTTCCGGTCTACTAATTAACTGGGACAAATCCCACATTTTCCCCATCTCTGGCCTTCTCCCTGAAAATACACAGGGGGCGTATCCTTTGCAATGGACATTGCGGTTCAAGTATTTAGGCATCTGGATTACTCCTATGGCGCGTAGCTATGTGGCCCAAAATATTGACCCCATTTTAGCGACATTTAAAGAGAAGGCTCATAGCTGGAAAAAGCTACCGTTGTCTGTCCTGGGTCGGGTTAATCTATTTAAAATGGTGATGCAGCCAAAATTCCTTTATGCTCTACACAATTCTCCGGTCTACCTCCCCAAGAAGATCTTTACTGTTATAGAGGGCGTTCTGTCCTCATTTATATGGGGTGGCAGGCCAGCGAGAGTCTCTATCAGGACATTATGCAGATCTCAGATGTCCGGCGGGGCAAGTCTCCCTGATCTCAGACTATACTATGTAGCGGCTCAGCTGTCTCATCTGAGTGAATCGATCGGGGATTCTCTAGGTACTACGGTGAGGGGGTTTCTGGCTGAGCGGGCGGAGTGCTCTCCTACTTTCTCTCTTTCTCCTCTTCAGCTTCTCCTCTCTGGTCTCTCAGCGCCTGGCTTGCCTCCCCTGTTGCGTCAAGCCTTGCTCATCTGGCGCTATGCACACACTTTGTATGATTGGGAGGGACATGATGCCTGTACTCCATTGTGGTTCAATAGTGCATACCCTGAGCTATATGAGATGTCGCTAGATAATATATGGATTGCTAGGGGTGTCATGGCGCTGGGTCAGCTGTACCACGATGGAGTGCTGAAGTCATTTCAGCAACTGAAGATCGAATTTGATGTACCTAATACTGCTCTGTTCCGGTATTTTCGGCTTAGACATGCTGTACAAACTCAATTCCCTCACGGCCCACCACTGATTGTTGACTCACCTGTTAGGACGATGCTTACTTCTCTGAGTCAGAGGGGGAGGGTGTCTACCATATATGCTGCTTTAAATAATAGAAGCTACCCCGATCTATTAAATAATCTCCGTATTAAATGGGAGACTGATTTGGGGCGCTTGTCCCATGAGCAGTGGCTCCAGATTATGAGCTCCCTTAGATACACTACGCCGTGTATAAGATATAAGCAGATTTTTTTCTATATTTTACACAGGGCCTATCGTACTCCAGTTACTATGCAGAGGGCTGGTCTTAGGGAAGATTCTAACTGCCCCAGGTGTCGGGCAGCCGATGCCGGATTTTGGCACTTACTGTGGGATTGCCCTGAGATTTCCCTTTTTTGGCGTAAAGTGTGGAGTGATGTGATCATGACAGCACCGTCCCTCCCTACATTAGATCCTGGTATATGCTTATTTGGGTTAGATCTTGAGGAAACCCACTCTGTCTTACTGTATAAATATGTCCTGTGTCTCACTACGCTGGCAAAAGTTGTTATTGCTAGGGTCTGGTTCTCGGCAGATGTGCCTAGGGTGGAGCACTGGAGGGCGTTGGTGAACGAGGTAATTCGTCATGAGAGGCATATGTATAAAATACGGGGTTCCACCTCTCGATTTACGGAGATGTGGGATCGCTGGAGTAGCACATGGCTGGGCGGGCAGGTATTGAGCACTTGAGCGACATTCGTAATAATATTGATATTCTTTGTCGTGTACACATATGCGAAAAGAATTAACACGCACACCGAATTGTGATCTGAAAATACCTGTTTATTGATGGCAATTGTTATAGTTAATTTCAATGTTGTTGTTTTGTCTTGTTATGTCAATGTGTTACAAAACTCAATAAAAAATTACTTGATTTAAAAAAAAAAATAGGGGATTCTGTACTGGAAAAGGACTTAGGTGTCCTCATAGATAGCAAGCTAAGCAGTTGTACCCAAAGTAGGACTGCAGCAAAGAAGGCTAATAAGATATTAGCATGCATAAAACGGGGTATTGATGCTAGGGACGAGAGTATTATACTCCCGTTATATAAATCACTAGTGAGGCCACACCTTGAATTCTGTGTACAATTCTGGGCACCGTACTACAAAAAGGATATCTTGGAGCTAGAAAAGGTACAGAGGAGGGCAACCAAACTAATTAAGGGCATGGAGACGATGGAATACAAGGAAAGGCTTGAAAGACTAGGTATGTTTACATTGGAAAAGCGGAGACTAAGAGGGGATATGATCAACATCTACAAATATATAAGGGGACAATACACAGAGCTTGCGCGGGACCTGTTTTTGGTTAGATCAACACAGAGGACTCGTGGACACTCGCTCAGGTTAGAGGAGCGGAGATTCCGCACAATACGTCGTAAAGGCTTTTTCACGGTAAGGACAATACGTGTTTGGAATTCCCTGCCCGAGGGAGTTGTAATGGCGGAATCTGTCAACACCTTTAAGAATGGGTTAGATAAATTCCTAATGGATAAGGATATCCAGGGGTATGGTGCATAGTCATGCATTATAGTTACTATAAATAGGGATAAAATGCAACGGCTGACAGCAGCATCAGTCAGAAATTTTAGTCAAATCTTCATGCATAGGAGACCACAAATAGGTTGAACTCGATGGACAATTGTCTTTTTTCAACCTCAGATACTATGTTACTATGTGTCCAGAACGCGAGATCCAAAGGGCAGTGGCGGTGGATGCTCTCACAATCGCGTGGCCGTACGGCCTCGTGTATCTGTTTCCGCTGCTCCCTCTGTTGCTAAAACGGATCAAAAGAGAGTCCGCCACAGTCATACTAGTGGCACCTCATTGGCCTCGGAGAGCTTGGTTCTCGGATCTCCGCGGACTACTCGCAGACGATCCTTGGCCGCCCCCACTACGTCCTGACCTGTTACAACAGGGTCCGTTCCTTTACCCCGATTTAGCGCGGCTGCGTTTGACGGGGTGGCTGTTGAGACCGCCCTCTTACGAAGAGAGGGCGTTCCAAAATCGGTTATACCAACCATGTTACGAGCTAGGAAGCCTGTTACGGCAGCTCATTATTACAGAATTTGGCGTGCCTATATAGGTTGGTGTGAAGCGCGGAAGTTTCTGACTTCATCTTTCAAGTTATCCCGTCTTTTGTTATTTCTACAGACGGGGTTAGATGGAGGTCTGCGTTTAGCTACACTTAAGGTGCAGGTATCTGCTTTGTCAAATTACTTTCAAAGAGGATTGGCTCTATTGCCATCGGTACACACTTTTCTACAAGGTGTCCTCAGCGTACAGCCTCCATTCATTCCACCTACAGCGCCATGGGACATGAATCTGGTTTTCGATTTCTTACAGTCTTCATATTTTTATCCCTTACAACAAGTTGGTATTAAGTTTCTCACTTGGAAAACAATTTTTCTACTAGCCTTTGCTTCGGCAAGGCGTGTTTCAGATTTGGGTGCCTTGTCATGCAAGCCACCGTATTTGGTGTTTCATGATGACAGAGCGGAACTTAGGACGAATCCCGCTTTCCTACCAAAGGTAGTGTCATCATTTCACATCAATCAACCAATAGTAGTTCCTGTGTTAACAGAAGATTCTGGAACTTTGGATTTGGTACGCACACTACGCGTTTATGTATCCCGAACGTCTACAGTTCGTAAGACGGATACGTTGTTTGTTCTCTATGATGCTGCCAAGATGGGTTGGCCAGCTTCTAAGCAGACCTTATCCAGATGGATTAAACTGACCATACGTCAGGCTTACCTTCATGCTAGGTTACAGCCGCCTACATCAGTAACAGCTCATTCCACACGTTCTGTGGGAACTTCATGGGCAGCTGGTCGTGGGGCTTCTACGACGCAGCTTTACCGTGCGGCTACATGGTCATCAGTGCACACGTTTGTGCGCTTTTACAAGTTTGATATGTTTGCGGCATCAGCATCTAGCTTTGGCTGCCTAGTGTTACAGGTGCCAAACAGCTCTCCCGCCCACGGGGGAAGCTTTGGTACGTCCCAAGAGTACTCCAGTGACCCCTAGTGGATGAAAAAGAAAATAGGATTTTGGTACTTACCAGGTAAATCCTTTTCTTTGAATCCATAGGGGGCACTGGATGCCCACCCAGAGCAGTTTTACCTGGTTTGTTGTAAGTTCAGGGGATCTTATGGTAACCCACTCTCACCGACTGGTTCAAATTTTCAAGTTCTATCGGTTATGGTGTCAACTGTTTAGTTGTCAGTAACGTTATATGTCAACTTTATTGTTGTCCGTTATGTTATATGTAATTCTCCATTGTCAACCTCTCTATAGCTCCTGTTCAGCTCAGTAAAAAACACTGAGGTACTCTGGGATATGGAGGGGAGGAGAGTTCTAAATTTAAATATTCAGTGCCCTGTTCTTGCTGAAGCCGTCCATATCCCAAGAGTACTCCAGTGCCCCCTATGGATTCAAAGAAAAGGATTTACCTGGTAAGTACCAAAATCCTATTTTTGTAAAAAATTTTGGATTCACTCTAGAGCGTTTGTTGACCCAAAGGAAAACTGAGGTGATATGTTAAATAAATGTAATGGTCTGTGGGAATTCCAACAGGAAGCGCATGAAAAAAGTAAAAGTTGTGGAAGGCCATCCATTTTGACCAAATTAATTTGCCCAATCGAAGAAATGAATGGAGTGTTTCAGGATAATAGATCCTGTTTTAATAGTGGGCAGGAGGTGGGGTTAGTTTGCCCAATAGAGGGGATTTTAATGTTTCATAATAGACATGCCAAGATATTTTTGGAGGGGGTCTTGCATTTATATATAATATGTATCGTCATTTTTACGCATGATATGATTTGGGCCCTTACGGCTTGGGATGAACCTGACTTGATCAGGGTATATTAGCAGGAGAAAGATGTTTAAGCGGTTGGCAAAGTTTTGCAAAAACTTTAGTTTTACATATATCAGGATGGAAAGAAACATATCTCATGGCAACATGTGATGTCAAGTCACTATATACGTGTATTAAACACGAACAAGCGTGCGAGAATTTACAAAAAATTCTAACTAAAGAATACGGCCTGGAGATTAAGCAAATTGATTTTATCTTAGAAGTTATTAAATTAACATTAGAGCACAACTATTTCTGGTATGGAGAAAAGTTCTACATTCAAACCAAAGGAACAGCAATGGGGACAAATTTCGCACCATCGTATGCGAATCTGTTCTTGGCACAATGAGAGAATGAAAATACCTGGACCAATAACATTTACCTACAAAATCTTATTGTTTGGGCAAGGTATATCGATGATCTATTCATAATATGGTATGGGGCACAAGAAAAATTGGAACAATGTATTTGCAAAATCAATAAAAGAGAGTCTAGAATTTACAAGTGAAATCAGTAAGAAATCACTGAATTTTTTTGGATCTCAACATATTCATAGAAGACAATAGAATTGAAACTAGAACATATGTCAAGAAAGTAGATTGCAACAACTAAATGCTGGAAGCAATCACCATCCAAAATGGTTTTCAAATATTCCCAGAGGCCAGATGAGAAGAAATAAGAGGAACTGCTCGAAAGTGGCAGATTGCAACATACAAATCTGATGAATCAATTCAAAAAGAAGTGGTACAGCCATGAAGAATTGGAGAAGGATAAAAATATCATAAGAGAAATCGAGAGGAAAGACCTGCTAACATATAAAGAAAAAAGGGATGAAGGTGATCAAGAACTCCTCTTCCTTACTTATTACTCCAGCCAAAGAAATCTATTCGAAAAGAGTATAAGAAAACACTGGCACATTCTGACAGCAGACGAAGAGCTAAAAAGCATCCTACCAGTTGTTCCGAAAGTGATTTATAGAAGAGCTCCCACAATAAGAAATAAACTAGTTAGAAGTTACTTGAAAGAAGACATAGTAGAAACAACAGCTACTGGCTAGGAAATACCAATCCAGGCTTTTATGCCTGCAACAACTGTGTGGCGTGCAAGAAAATTATGAACTCTACTACTAAACCGATTAAAACAGTTTTTTCAAAAGCCACAGGAAAGGAGATAAGGATTGAAGCACGGATTACTTGCAATTCCACAGGAGTCTTATACCTTATCACCTGTCCATGTGGCCTTCAGTATGTAGGTAAGACCTTTCGGAAACTGAGTATTAGAATCAATGAACATTTAAATAACATCAAAAATAATAAAGAAAATCATAGTATCCCAGACCATTTCAAATCCATACATAAGAGCGATCCTTCAACATTGAGATTCACAGGGAAAAAGCAAATTTAAAAAACCATGGAGAGGAGGCAAAAGAAGAAGCAAGGATGATATGCGAATTGGGGACTCTTTCCCCACAGGGACTTAATGCAGAGATTGAACTTTATCCATTTCTACGTGAATAGATCCCTTCAGATAATAATAAAGGGCTAAACGTACTATCCATATAAGTAACATGGGATAGTATCCAATAGAAAATTAAATCCATAATTTTCATTTTACTTTCATTATTTACATCCTCCATTCTAATATATATGGGCATTCCTTGTATAATCTAATAAGTTTTTAAAATTTTTAAAAATCATATCTACTCTCTTGTGTCTGATATTAATTACCACCTATAAAGCACTATCCTCTATATCTTCTATATCATTTTTATCATATGACTGTTTTAATTATAATCGTTACTTTTTAGTACATGTCTTACATGTTTGTTCTGTCTGTTTAGTGTGTAATATCAATTTGCAATATTAGCTAGATAGGATGGAAGCCGTGCAGTCTGATAGTAGGCGGATGCTGCAAAAAACACCTACAAACAGACTATATTTATTTATATGTACAAGGCAGAGTATAATCTATACAGCCTGGCGGAAGATAGATGGCACATTCATATCTACTATAACCGGGCGGAAGTGACGTAACGGAGGCAGCTGATGATAATTATACAGTGTACTCCTAATGCACTCCAGCAGGAGGAAGCGATGCGCTCCAGCAAGCGGAAGTGCTTTACCCGACGGCTAAAATGAAGTGCCCTCCGTGAGGCGGAAGTGACGACGGGCTATTACAATGAGGGCGGACATGACGTGTCCACCAAGGAGATGCGTTCCAGAAGGCGGAAGTGACTAACTGAGGTACCCGACGGCTGAGATACAATGTGCTCCGGGAGACTGAAGTGACGTAACACAGCAAGGGCGGACATGGTGCGCCCATGAGGGCAGAAGTAGAAGAGCAACAGGGGATAAAGTCCAGGAGGATCACCCAGATCGGACATCCTGACGAAGCCTGTAATCAGGCGAAACCGGTCGATTCCAGTTCGAGTGATCAAGTCTGCCGGCAGACTCCTGGATTCCTTTAGACCAGTTATTTTCAACCTTTTTTTACTCACGGCACACCAAACACTATTTCAAAATTGCCAAGGCACACCATCCGTTCCCCACAGAAAAAAAAAAAAAAACACACATTGGCCTTAACAATAATAAAAAATTTACATATACATTGGCCTACACAGAAAAAACAATCACATTGTTCCCCACATAAATCATGTTGTTCCAAACATAAATCCTATTGCTACCCACATAAATCAATCACATTGCTCCCCACATAAATCATGTTGCTCACACGTAAATCAGTCACATTTCTCCCCACATAAATTATTCACATTGTTCCCCTATAAATCCATAAATCCTATTGCTCCTCACAGGAGAGAGAACATATTAGCCCCTACCGGTTAGCTGTCCTCCTCCCTGTCCCTCAGTGGCGGGGGTTGTTCATAGTGGATTGCTGCGAATACTGAGCAGCGGGCGGTCGGGCAGGTGTGGATGTGGATGGGCAAGGAAAGCTGTGGATGCAGGCGGGAACTGGAAGATGTGTATGCAGGCGGGTGGGTTGACTGGGTGGTGAGATGCGGCAGCCGTGACCTATGATATCACACCCCCACATCATCAAGGCACTCTGAAGGTGCAGGAAGCTGCTCTGGCTCCACGGCACACCTTGCAACTGGTTGCGGCACACTAGTGTGCCACGGCACACTGGTTGAAAATGCCTGCTTTAGACTCTTTTGACCTTCCCACAGGGGGAGCTCTGATGAGAGGACCACGCTGAAGAGTTACAGACCCATGCAAAAAGGCTGTGAGTAAAATCACCCATATCTCATTTCAGCCGGGCTATATATCAAACTCATCTGTTTTTGGAGAACAATAGACATTGCAGTGAAATAAAAGCATACTACACCTGTTGTCTTTAGGATTGGAGACACCAGTGGTACATTGTATAATTTGATTTTAACGCGACCAAAGATATTCTGCGTTTGGGGACGAGTAATTCGCCTTGTACGTGTCTACCCCCACATTTATAGATAACTATTGTTTTTGTCTGTATTGTCCTGTCTTGTGTATTTGTAATAGACCGGTATTAGGATTTTTATTTTATCTTTATTCTTATTTTTGCCCTATCATTCTTAAGGGCTTTATAACATATATCTTAATAAAATAAACATAACCTATAATATTTGATCTCGTATTCTTGCTTCATATGGACCACATGTGCCCCCTTTTTTTTTCTTTTTTTTTTTTTGGAGGGACCCAACACTTATTATACGCCATTTACTATACGCACCTAATTGATGGCGCTTTCCAACTAAAGTGTATAAAAACATTCTGCTTTTTATGATTGTGTACACTAATTCTATACTATAAAAACATACGGAATAAAGTTCTAAATAAAATACTGATATCACTATCACCAGTACATAAGCAATAATCTATCAAGAAGGAGAGCGCAGTGAGACATATCTGTTTTTTCTATCTTAAAATCTAGACGGAGTGTGGATATCCCTCATTGCTTCTCACAGCAGCTACTTCTTTGATTTGGTGATTAAGCGAAGCCCTCAATTGATTTTATTTTATTCAGTTATACCCCTTTTTTTTGTGTGAAAACAAATAGGATCCAGGATAAGTTCCCATTCCTATGTGTTTTTGCAATAAAAATTGGGGCGGATAGGGCTCGTTATCAAGGATTTAGTTTCATGTGCCTCCGGTATCTGATAACTGCCGAAATCAGGGACACTTGAATATCTGCAGGGGGTTCAAGTAGCCGCGCTAAATTACCACGGCTAATTGAATATTGGCCTTATTGCATATCCATCAGCTCACTTTGGGCATCGGGGTGTATTTGGTGTGAGCAGATTGTATAATTATATAAATAATATACATAGTAAGTACAAAACTTGTTTACAATATCCATCGGGTCATATATAGGTGTAAGGCTATATTCCCTTTCGATCTATGACCTCAGACCACAAGCTCTCCTTTGCTGAAGTTTATTAACTAATAGAGAATCTGCTTTATCAGATTGTTTGAAAAAAAGTTGTGATTTTTGTACCGTGAGGGCTACTCTTTTAGTAATATATTAAATTGGCCCTTAATGGCAGCAAATCAGAGGGACGAAGTCTGTAGAAGGGCAGGTTTTATGTTGAGAGATCAGAGAAGCCAAAAGAGTTTTGAGAGATGAGGGCACAGGTAAGTTTATAAGCTTGCATATTACAGATGGAGCCTCCGTTATCGTTGCCTGCCTAGTCGCAGGCGTGCACTCCCGGTGTGACTAGGCGATCCGTCCGCCTAGTCACGCCGGGAGTGCACAGAGACGCTCCCATTCAGAGCATCTCTGTCCGGGCAAAGACTGTAGAACAGGCTAAGACGGTAGAGCAATTTACAATTTACGGTAGAGTCTCTGAAGATGCAGTAATTTACACAGGTTGGCGCAGGTGTCCGCATCTTTCAAGCAGATGCTAAACAGGGATAGTTCCTCCAATCGCAGGCCTTCTAGGAGAGAGAGTTGTGTTCCCCTATCTGACAGTGGTTCAGATTCTGACTTGACCTTGGAGCATGATGCTAGTATGTTGTCCACCTCGGACGTAGAGACTTCCTCAGTGCCTGAGGATTCTGCACCCAGGATAGATGTGGAAGTGCTGATCAGGGCAGTTAGATCAGTACGTCGGTTGGAGGACTCCGAACAAGCGCCTAGGTCCAAGGCCTCCATTTTCAAGCATCAGAAGAAGGTGATGACTCAGTTTCCCCTTTCTGGGCAACTGGAAGACCTTCTTGTGGAGGTGTGAACTTAACCCTATTAGGGACTTTCAATTATCTAAGTACGTTGTGTCCTATCCTCTCCCAGCTGTAGATCAGGCCAAGTGGGAGTCCCCTCCTTCAGTGAATGCTCACACTGCCTGCAGATCTTCCATTCTCCCTTTTCCTAGTACTGCTTCCCTTAGGGATTACTTTAAGATGCCTTTCTTCTTCGTGTTCCATAGGGCTTCACATTGGGTATAGGTGGTAGGATCAGCTTCTGGGCACCATTCGGTTAAACCTTTTCAGATATCCCAGGATGTCTCAGTCCCTCTCCCTATAACTCCGCCTCCATGCTCAGGCAGGGTCAGTTTTTTTTCATGGTGGCAGCATGAAGTTGGATGCACCTCTGTACAGGGGGCTGCTCTTGCAGCCCCAAAAGCCTTTATTTCTTTTTTTTTTTTTTTTTCACTGAGCTTGTCAGTACTGGATGTCTGACTCCAGCACACATGCTTAAACACTCCCCGTCGGCGCTGAAACTCCCGCATGGCCTCTGCCAAGACGGGTACTTGTGGCAGGGTCCACACATTAGCGAATAGCACTTCTGTTGCTGGGCTGCGTGGCCGGCCATCAGGGAGTAGGTAAGATTGTCCCGGTCTCTGGGACCCACATGAAATTGTGGTCCGCCGCGCGTCTCGGGAGACGGACACAGGCGCTGGCTGTGACACTGGCGCCGATCAGGGACTCCACTAGACCACCAGGGCATATGGGGGCACAGGTTTCACTGTTACAAGGGCCCCTCAGCACCAGTGGTTGAAATGCCAGCATAGGGGAGAGGGTGCCAGCCTGTAGTCCCTCCCCCAGCTTTCGGCGACAGTCCACTGTGGACTTCCCACTGCTCCCTCACACTCTCCTCCCCTCAGAGACTCAGACAGCCATCTCAAAAGCAAGCCAGATCTCCAGGAACACTGGGTTCAGTCTCCCTGTAGAACAATCTACAAGAAGCCAGGTTCTACGTCACTGCTCTGGCAGCAGATTAAACTGCTTTTCCCCCAACCCAGCCGCTTAGCAAGCTAGGAGTTCAGCTTTTTGTACCTTTCGTCCTCCTGGCAAAGCGAAATGACAGGCTTTCGCCAGCTAGACATCCACCCCAAAGCCTTAGCCCAAGGCCAAACAACCCTGGTCTGCACGTAAATATTCAACAAAAACTGACAAGCCAGCAGCTTGAAAGGATGGGCCTCCTCCTGGGGAACCCCAGCATGGGAGGCCAACTTCTTCACATTGCGCATGTCTGGACTCTGACCACTTCGGACGCCTGGGTGCAAGAAGTGATCTTTTCACGGGTACGCTGCCATATTCAAGAGATGCCCCCGTCCACAGTTCATTTGTACCAGTCTTCCCTCAGACCCCCAAAAGGCTCTAATTCTGCCACAGGTTGTGCAATCACTCCTGCAATCGGGTGTGATTATACCAGTTCCTCAGTCTCTCAAATAGAAAAGGGCTATAACTTCTCCCTGGTTCTGGTGCCCAAGCCAGATGGGTCACACCGACCCATCCTCAACCTAAAAATCTCTCAACAGATTTGTCAAGGTCCCCAAATTCCTCATGGAGACCCTTCAATCCATAGTACATGCTATGGAAACGGGGGACTTCCGAATGTTCGCACCTTCCTCCAGGGCGTTGTCAGAGTCCAGCCTCCCTACATAGCTCTGTGGGATCTGTCTGTGGTTCTGTATGCTCTTCAACAGTCTCCTTTTGAACCTTTGCACTCAGTTGATCTCAAATGGTTAACTGCAAATACTTTGTTCCTTCTGGCTATTGCCAGACAGATGTTAGATTTGGGTGCTCTTTCCTGTTGCCCTGATTTTTCATCCAGACAGGGCTGTCTTACGTACTCGACTGGGTTACCTACCTAAGGTGGTCTCCCGTTTCCACTGAACTTTTGAAATTGTGGTTCTGGTCTTTGAATCCACTGATCTCTTGGCTGCGGACCATTCTCTGGATGGGGTTCATGCTCTGTCTACATCTATCAGACCAGTTCTCTGCGGAGAGCAGACTCCTTTTGTCCTATGGTTTCAACAAATGTGGTTGACCAGCTAATAAACAGACTCTGGCCAGGTGACTTAGAATGAATATCGCACTAGCATACTCTCAAGATGGTATTCCAATCCCAGCTGCAATCTCTGCTCATTCTACTCAGTCTGTGGAACTGTCATAGGCGGCCCACCGGGGTATGTCGCCTGGACAGTTATGTAAGGCGGCTACGTAGTTTACTGTCCACACTTTTCTTAGATCCTACTATCCACTCAGGATCGTCCCCAACCTTGAAGTTCTGCTTTAGGACATCCCAATGTCATGCCTGTGGAGCCCTATGGAACCCGAAGAAGAAAAGGAGCGTTATGGTAGACTTTTACCTTTTTGATAACTCTTTCTTCAAGCTCCATAGGGTCCACAGGACGCCCGTCCTGATGCACCTGGCCTATATGGGTTTGCGGCTTTGGTCACTGGTTCACAGAGCAGTTTACTTGGATCAGCCATTTTTTGCATACATTTTGTGCTTTTTGGCTACCTGTCGCAGATGGCGGATTCCTTTTGTCAGTCAAGGCTAGCACTGTCAAAGCATGCGATCTGACTCAAACTGTCTTTTGGCTTTGCTGCTACATGATCTGCATGACTGGGCCCTTTGCATTTCCCTTTAATAGGACAAATTGGTAATGTCTGGATACAGGGTGCAAAGTATATGGGTCAGGCGTGGCATAATCTGGTACATAAGCAGACAGTGTACATAAATAGAGCAAGCTGGGTTGTATAACTAGGTAATACAGCCGAGAATTGGAACAGAATCAAAACCCAAATATACAGTAAGAGTCAAGAGCCAAAATTAGTCTGTTAAAAGAAGATTGCAGGATTCTGTCGTAACTGCAGGAGAGAAACAGGAATGATAAAGGCAGGAAGACCTGATTCTCTGGAAATAAATAGCTGACAGTGCTGAGTGTTGGGCGCCTAGTAATTCTTAAGGGTGGACACTGAACACCCATAAAAAATCCATAGTCCCTTCTTCTGTGCCTACCTGTTGAGGTCCTTCCCATTTAATCTGATAAACTAGATTTCTCTAACGTCCTAGTGGATGCTGGGGACTCCGTCAGGACCATGGGGAATAGCGGCTCCGCAGGAGACAGGGCACAAAAGCAAGCTTTTAGGATCACATGGTGTGTACTGGCTCCTCCCCCCATGACCCTCCTCCAAGCCTCAGTTAGGTTTTTGTGCCCGGCCGAGAAGGGTGCAATCTAGGTGGCTCTCTTAAAGAGTTGCTTAGAAAAAGTTTTTAGGTTCTTTATTTTCAGTGAGTCCTGCTGGCAACAGGCTCACTGCATCGAGGGACTTAGGGGAGAGATTTTCAACTCACCTGCGTGCAGGATGGATTGGATTCTTAGGCTACTGGACATAGCTCCAGAGGGAGTCGGAACACAGGGCTCGCCCTGGGGTTCGTCCCGGAGCCGCGCCGCCGACCCCCCTTGCAGATGCTGAAGATGAAGAGGTCCGGAACCAGGCGGCAGAAGACTCTGTCTTCATCAGGTAGCGCACAGCACTGCAGCTGTGCGCCATTGTTGTCAGCACACTTCACACAGCGGTCACGGAGGGTGCAGGGCGCTGGGGGGGGGCGCCCTGGGCAGCAATGTATAATACCTGTATGGCGAAAAATACATCACATATAGCCCTTGAGGCTATATTGATGTATTTAACCCCTGCCAGATATCTAAAACTCCGGAGAAGAAGCCCGCCGAAAAGGGGGCGGGGCCTATTCTCCTCAGCACACAGCGCCATTTTCCCTCACAGAAAGGCTGGTGGGAAGGCTCCCATGATCTCCCCTGCACTGCACTACAGAAACAGGGTTAAAACAGAGAGGGGGGGCACTGATTTGGCGATATATATATATATATATATATATATATATATATATATATATATATATATATATATATATATATATATATATATATATATTAAAATGCTATAAAAGGAACACTTATATAAAGGTTGTCCCTGGATAATTATAGCGTTTTGGTGTGTGCTGGCAAACTCTCCCTCTGTCTCCCCAAAGGGCTAGTGGGTCCTGTCCTCTATCAGAGCATTCCCTATGTGTGTGCTGTATGTCGGTACGTGTGTGTCGACATGTATGAGGAAAATATTGGTGAGGAGGCGGAGCAAATTGCCTGTAATGGTGATGTCACTCTCTAGGGAGTCGACACCGGAATGGATGGCTTATTTATGGAAATTACGTGACAATGTCAACACGCTGCAAGCCGGTTGACGACATGAGAGGGCCGGCGAACAAATTAGTATCTGTCCAGGCGTCTCAAACACCGTCAGGGGCTGTAAAATGCCCATTTACCTCAGTCGGTCGACACAGACCCAGACACGGACACTGATTTCAGTGTCGACGGTGAAGAAACAAACGTATTTTCTTTTAGGGCCACACGTTAAGGGCAATGAAGGAGGTGTTACATATTTCTGATACTCCAAGTACCACAAAAAAGGGTATTATGTGTGAGGTGAAAAAACTACCTGTAGTTTTTCCTGAATCAGATAAATTAAATGAAGTGTGTGATGATGCGTGGGTTTCCCCCGATAGAAAATTATTGGCGGTATACCCTTTCCCGCCAGAAGTTAAGGCGCGGTGGGAAACACCCCTCAGGGTGGATAAGGCGCTCACACGCTTATCAGAACAAGTGGCGGTACCATCTACGGATAGGGCCGTACTTAAGGAGCCAGCTGATAGGAGGCTGAAAAATATCCTAAAAAGTATACACACACATGCTGGTGTTATACTGCGACCAGCGATCGCCTCAGCCTGGATGTGCAGAGCTGAGGTGGCTTGGTCGGATTCCCTGACTAAAAATATTGATACCTTTGACAGGGACAGTATTTTATTGACTATAGAGCATTTAAAGGATGCATTTCTATATATGCGAGATGCGCAGAGGGATATTTGCACTCTGGCATCAAGAGTAAATGCGATGTCCATATCTGCAAGAAGATGTTTATGGACACGACAGTGGTCAGGTGATGCAGATTCCAAACGGCACAAAGATGTATTGCCGTATAAAGGGGAGGAGTTATTTGGGGTCGGTCCATGGGACCTGGTGGCCAGGGCAACTGCTGGAAAATCCACCGTTTTTTACCCTAAGTCACATCTCTGCAGAAAAAGACACCGTCTTTTCAGCCTCAGTCCTTTCGTCCCTATAAGAGTCATATGTGCCCAGGGATAGAGGAAAGGGAAGAAGACTGCAGCAGGCAGCCCATTCCCAGGAACAGAAGCCCTCCACCGCTTCTACCAAGTTCTCAGCATGACGCTGGGACCGTACAGGACCCCTGGATCCTACAAGTAGTATCCAAGGGGTACAGATTGGAATGTCGAGAGGTTTCCCCCCTCGCAGGTTCCTGTAGTCTGCTGTACCAATGTCTCCCTCCGACAGGGAGGCAGTATTGAAAACAACTCACAAGCTGTATTCCCAGCAGGTGATAATAAAATTACCCCTCCGACAACAAGGAAAGGGGTATTACTCCACACTATATGGTGGTACTGAAGGCTAGGTGAGACCTATTCTAAATCTGAAAAATTTGAACACTTGCAAGGGTTCAAATCCAGATGGAGTCACTCAGAGCAGTGATAGCAAAGAACAAGGGGACTATATGGTGTCCCGGGACATCAGGGATGCTTACCTCCATGTCCCAAAATTTGCCTTTTCTCACCAAGGGTACCTCAGGTTCGTGGTACAGAACTGTCACTATCAGTTTCAAGACGATGCCGTTGGATTGTCCAAGGCACCCCGGGTCCTTACCAAGGTAATGACCGAAAGGAGGATTCGTCTTCAAAGAAAATGGACGACCTCCTGATAAGAACAAGGTCCAGAGAACAGTTGGAGGTCGGAGTAGCACTATCTCAAGTAGTTCTACGACAGCACGGGTGGATTCTAAATATTCCAAAACCGCAGTTGTTCCGACGACACGTCTGCTGGTCCTAGGGATGATTCTGGACACAGTCCAGGAAAAGGTGTTTCTCCCAGAGGAGAAATCCAGGGAGTTATCCGAGCTAATCGGGATCCTCCTAAAACCAGGAAAAGTGTCAGTGCATCATTGCACAAGAGTCCTGGTAAAAATGGTGGCTTATTACGAAGCGCTTCCATTCGGCAGATTTCACGCAAGAACTGGACAAATGGTCCGGATCGCATCTTCAGATGCATCAGCGGATAACCCTATATCCAAGGACAAGGGTGTCTCTCCTGTGGTGATTACAGAGTGCTCATCTTCTAGAGGGCCGCAGATTCGGCATTCAGGATTGGATGCTGGTGACCACGGAGGCCAGCCTGAGAGGCTGGGGAGCAGTCACACAAGGAGTGTGATCAAGTCTGGAGAATTCTCTCCACATAAATATACTGGAGCTAAGAGCAAATTTATAATGCTCTAAGCTTAGCAAGACCTCTGCTTCAAGGTCAGCCGGTATTGATCCAGTGGGATAACATCACGGCAGTCACCCACGTAAACAGAAAGGGCGGCACAAGAAGCAGGAGGGCAGTGGCAAAACTGCAAGGATTTTTCGCTAGGCGGAAAATCATGTGATAGCACTGTCAGCAGTGTTCATTCCGGGAGTGGACGACTGGGAAGCAGACTTCCTCAGCAGGCACGACCTCCACCCGGGAGAGTGGGAACTTCATCGGGAAGTTTTCCGCATGATTGTGAACCGTTGGGAAAGACCAAAGGTGGACATGATGGCGTCCCGCCCGAACAAAAAATGGGACAGGTATTGCGCCAGGTCACGAGACCTTCAGGCGATAGCTGTGGACGTCCTGGTAACACCGTGGGTGTAACAGTCGGTGTATGTGTTCCCTCCTCTGCTTCTCATAACCAAGGTATTGAGAATTATAAGACATAGAGGAGTAAGAACTATACTCGTGGCTCCGGATTGGCCAAGAGGGACTTGGTAACCGGAACTTCAAGAGATGCTCACAGAGGACTAATGGCCTCGGGAGCTAAGAAGGGATTTGCTTTCAGCAAGTACCATGTCTGTTCCAAGAGGCACCGTGGCATCGGCCTTTAAGAAAGGACCTGCTCCAGCAGGGACCTTGTCTGTTCCAAGACTTACCGCGACTGCGTTTGACGGCATGGCGGTTTGAACGCCGGATCCTAAGGGAAAAGGCATTCCGGAAGAGGTCATACCTACCCTGGTCAAAGCCAGGAAGGAGGTGACCGCACAACGTTATCACCACATGTGGTAAAAATATGTTGCGTGGGTGAGGCCAGGAAGGCCCCACGAAAAAATTTCAACTAGGTCGATTTCTGCACTTCCTGCAAACAGGAGTGTCTATGAGCCTCAAATTGGGGTCCATTAAGGTTCAAGTTTCGGCCCTATAGATTTTCTTCCAGAAAGAATTGGCTTCAGTTCCTGAAGTCCAGACGTTTGTCAAGGGAGTATTGCATATACAGCCCTTGTGTGCCTCCAGTGGCACCGTGGGATCTCAACGTAGTGTTGGGATTCCTCAAATCATATTGGTTTGAACCACTCAAATCTGTGGATTTGAAATATCTCACATGGAAAGTGACCATGCTGTTGGCCCTGGCCTCGGCCAGGCGATTGTCAAAATTGGCGGCTTTGTCTTACAAAAGCCCATATTTGATTTTCCATTCGGACAGGGCAGAACTGCGGACTCGTCCCCAGTTTCTTCCTAAGGTGGTGTCAGCGTTTCACCTGAAACAACCTATTGTGGTGCCTGCGGCTACTAGGGACTTGGAGGACTCCAAGTTGCTAGACGTTGTCAGGGCCCTGAAAATATAAATAAATATATATATATATATATATATATATATATATATATATATATATATATATATATATATATATATATATATATATATATATATAATTCCAGGACGGCTGGAGTCAGAAAGTCTGACTTGCTGTTTATATTGTAGGCACCCAAAAAGCTGGGTGCTTCTAAGCAGACTATTGCTCGTTGGATTTGTAGTACAATTCAGCTTGCACATTCTGTGGCAGGCCTGCCACAGCCAAAATCTGTAAATGCCCATTCCACAAGGAAGGTGGGCTCATCTTGGGCGGCTGCCCGAGGGGTCTCGGCTTTACAACTTTGCCGAGCAGCTACTTGGTCAGGGGCAAACACGTTTGCAAAATTCTACAAATTTGATACCCTGGCTGAGGAGGACCTGGAGTTCTCTCATTCGGTGCTGCAGAGTCATCCGCACTCTCCCGCCCGTTTGGGAGCTTTGGTATAATCCCCATGGTCCTGACGGAGTCCCCAGCATCCACTAGGACGTTAGAGAAAATAAGATTTTACTTACCGATAAATCTATTTCTCATAGTCCGTAGTGGATGCTTGGCGCCCATCCCAAGTGCGGATTGTCTGCATTACTTGTACATAGTTATTGTTACAAAAAATCGGGTTATTATTGTTGTGAGCCATCTTTTTTTAGAGGCTACTTCATTGTTATCATACTGTTAACTGGGTTCAAATCACAAGTTGTACGGTGTGATTGGTGTGGCTGGTATGAGTCTTACCCGGGATTCAAGATCCTTCCTTATTGTGTACGCTCGTCCGGGCACAGTACCTAACTGAGGCTTGGAGGAGGGTCATGGGGGGAGGAGCCAGTACACACCATGTGATCCTAAAAGCTTGCTTTTGTGCCCTGTCTCCTGCGGAGCCGCTATTCCCCATGGTCCTGACGGAGTCCCCAGCATCCACTACGGACTATGAGAAATAGATTTATCGGTAAGTAAAATCTTATTTTACAGATTCTTCTAGCAGCCCAGTGCCTTCTAACTAGTCATTGTAAAAAGGTGTCTCTCTACTAGAAGAACACAAAATATAGCATTTCACACCCATGGACAAAATGTATGTGTACATGGAAAAACAACTCACAATTTCACACAGACCTTTTTGTATTGCTAGAATGGGTGTGATTCAATAGACCTACGGTAAAAAGAGTCATTAGGTTGATCCCAAAAGGTCGACATGATAAATGTGGACGGTAGAAATGGTTGACTGGTATAAAAGGTCAGCATGAAAATGGTCGATTTTTTTTGTTTTGTAGTTTTGTACTGTATGTTTCACCATATCTGAGCCAAATTAGTAGAAACGCGTACCCTCGCTGCGCTCTGCTCAAGTTACTATTCCTGTCCACGTGGATGGTAAATGATGAAAAAGTTGACAAAAATTAAATTAAAAAAAAAGAACTTGTGTTGACAATTGTCACGTCAGCCTTTTGACCCTGTTGCATGTTGACCATTTGGGGTCACCTATTGATTGTCTATCGCTTTACTGTAGATCTATCAAACTGATACCCACTAGAATTCCTCAGCCACCAAAACTCAAGAATAGTGCCTTATCAGAACTCTTTTGGCAGTTTTTGGAACATGCACCTATGGAAATACATTGGCAGCGTTAGGTCTCTGACTTTTTACCCATGTCAGGTGTCTCTACTCTCCAAACTCTGAGATCGCATGCTCATTACATGGCCTTAGTTTGGTCACTCACTGTAGTTTATCCACACTCTAAGGGGTGTATTCAATAACTGTCGGAAGCTGCCGTCTTGTCGGAAAGACGGCAGCTTCCGACAGAAATAGGTTGGAAGGGGTTCCGACCTATTCAATAGGGGTTGATTTTTTCCGACAAGTCGGGAATTCCAGAATTGTCGGAAATCACATGGATCGGCGAAATAGCCGCCGATACACGTGCTTCTGTCGGATTTGGCCCCCTTTCCGACAAACTCAATCCGACTTGAGAACAAGTCGGATTGAGGTAAGGAGACAAGCGGTGCTGCGGGTGGCTGGGAGAGCTGAGATCAGCAGCCGGCGGGGGGACATTTCCGCGGTGGCGGGGGGAGACGCTGCAGGGAGAGACTGCAGTGCCTCCCGCCACAGACATGTCCCCCTGCCGATCTCTGCTGCCCAGCTTACCCCCGCCGCCATCTGCACTCCTGGCCAGTGCTGTCAGCGCAGCTGCTGGCAGCAGCGGCAGGACAGGACCCTGTGTACGGTCAAATCCGACAGTCGAATTTGGCCGTCAATTGAATAGGGGTTGTCTTATCCATTCCGACAACTGTATGTCTTAATGGATCCGACTCTTATTGAATATACCCTTTAGTATGACTTCCACAAGTTACATGTGTGCCAGAACACAAGCATGGTTTATGTTACATTTTGTGTTGCTCCTTGGATGCCAGGGAATCAGTTACTGTACTGTACACTGCTGTTTTTATGTTTATTTTTTTTTTTTATATAGGAGATGATCAACACAGACACTGTAACTGACAGTAATTATTTTTTGTGACCACAGGTATTTAAAAAGAAAATGAGAATGTGTATCTAACAACATCTGTCTTCTTGTTTTAGGTTACTCTCCGGTGTGAAAAAGCTATTCATCTTTCACTTAAATGATGGCAAAGTGACTGTGAGGAATGACATCGTTGTAACACATATGACACACGTATGTATGTAGGCAATCTGTGTAGCCTATCTAATTTTTTTATATAATTTTAATTATTGGGGCAAAATGCTTTGTTTATTTGCAAAAGACATACAATAACAAAACCTTTCCATAAAACTGTATAAATTGTGTTTCTCTAAGTGTAAACCTGGAAATTTTCATATAAGAAAATGGGTAGAAGCTATTTTCTGGCCTACAGGGAACCATGGTGACAACCAGTTAAGCGCAACGGAATTTGCTGCACTATATAAGAAACTGTTAATAAATAAATAAGGCCAATTCATAGGCATGGGGGCAATGGTCGTGATACAATTTTTTCGGTGGAGTATAAATACTCCTCTCTACATTTTTAGAGCAGTACATCATTATTAACATTTCTCTATCGTCCTAGTGGATGCTGGGGTTCCTGAAAGGACCATGGGGAATAGCGGCTCCGCAGGAGACAGGGCACAAAAAGTAAAGCTTTCCGATCAGGTGGTGTGCACTGGCTCCTCCCCCTATGACCCTCCTCCAAGCCTCAGTTAGATTTTTGTGCCCGGCCGAGAAGGGTGCAATCTAGGTGGCTCTCCTAAAGAGCTGCTTAGAGAAAGTTTAGCTTAGGTTTTTTATTTTACAGTGAGTCCTGCTGGCAACAGGATCACTGCAACGAGGGACTTAGGGGAGAAGAAGTGAACTCACCTGCGTGCAGGATGGATTGGCTTCTTGGCTACTGGACATCAGCTCCAGAGGGACGATCACAGGTACAGCCTGGATGGTCACCGGAGCCTCGCCGCCGGCCCCCTTGCAGATGCTGAAACATGAAGAGGTCCAGAATCGGCGGCAGAAGACTCCTCAGTCTTCTAAAGGTAGCGCACAGCACTGCAGCTGTGCGCCATTTTCCTCTCAGCACACTTCACACGGCAGTCACTGAGGGTGCAGGGCGCTGGGAGGGGAGCGCCCTGGGAGGCAAATGAAAACCTATTTGGCTAAAAAATACCTCACATATAGCCTCCGGGGGCTATATGGAGATATTTAACCCCTGCCAGAATACACTAAAGAGCGGGAGACGAGCCCGCCGAAAAAGGGGCGGGGCCTATCTCCTCAGCACACAGCGCCATTTTCCTTACACAGCTCCGCTGGTCAGGACGGCTCCCAGGTCTCTCCCCTGCACTGCACTACAGAAACAGGGTAAAACAAGAGAGGGGGGGCAAAATAGTGGCAAAAATTATATTATAAAAGCAGCTATACAGGGAGCACTTATTATAAGGCTATCCCTGTCATATATAGCGCTTTTGGTGTGTGCTGGCAAACTCTCCCTCTGTCTCCCCAAAGGGCTAGTGGGGTCCTGTCTTCGTTAAGAGCATTCCCTGTGTGTCTGCTGTGTGTCGGTACGTGTGTGTCGACATGTATGAGGACGATATTGGTGTGGAGGCGGAGCAATTGCCAAATATGGGGATGTCACCTCCTAGGGGGTCGACACCAGAATGGATGCCTTTATTTATGGAATTACGGGATAGTGTCAACACGCTAAAGCAGTCGTTTGACGACATGAGACGGCCGGACAATCAGTTAGTGCCTGTCCAGGCGCCTCAAACACCGTCAGGGGCTGTAAAACGCCCTTTGCCTCAGTCGGTCGACACAGACCCAGACACAGGCACTGATTCCAGTGGCGACGGTGACGAATCAACCGTATTTTCCAGTAGGGCCACACGTTATATGATTTTGGCAATGAAGGAGGCGTTACATTTAGCTGATACTACAGGTACCACTAAACAGGGTATTATGTGGGGTGTGAAAAAACTACCTATAGTTTTTCCTGAATCAGAAGAACTAAATGATGTATGTGATGAAGCGTGGGTTGCCCCCGATAAAAAGATGCTAATTTCAAAGAAGTTATTGGCTTTATACCCTTTCCCGCCAGAGGTTAGGGCGCGCTGGGAAACACCTCCTAGGGTGGACAAGGCGCTCACACGCTTATCTAAACAAGTGGCGTTACCCTCTCCTGAGACGGCCGCACTTAAAGATCCAGCAGATAGGAGGATGGAAAATATCCAAAAAAGTATATACACACATACAGGTGTTATACTACGACCAGCTATAGCGACAGCCTGGATGTGCAGTGCTGGAGTAGCTTGGTCAGAGTCCCTGATTGAAAATATTGATACCCTGGATAGGGACAATGTTTTACTGTCTTTAGAGCAAATAAAGGATGCATTTCTTTATATGCGTGATGCACAGAGGGATATCTGCACACTGGCATCACGGGTAAGTGCTATGTCCATTTCGGCCAGAAGAAGTTTATGGACGCGACAGTGGTCAGGCGATGCGGACTCAAAACGGCATATGGAAGTTTTGCCGTATAAAGGGGAGGAGTTATTTGGAGTCGGTCTATCAGATTTGGTGGCCACGGCTACAGCCGGGAAATCCACCTTTTTACCTCAAGCTACTCCCCAACAGAAAAAGACACCGACTTTTCAACCGCAGCCCTTTCGTTCCTTTAAAAACAAGAGAGCAAAGGGATATTCATATCTGCCACGAGGCAGAGGAAGGGGGAAGAGACACCAACAGGCAGCTCCTTCCCAGGAACAGAAGCCCTCCCCCCGCTTCTACAAAAGCCTCAGCATGACGCTGGGGCTTCTCAAGCGGACTCGGGGGCGGTGGGCGGTCGTCTCAAGCATTTCAGCGCGCAGTGGGCTCACTCGCAGGTAGATCCCTGGATCCTGCAGATAATATCTCAGGGGTACAGGTTGGAACTAGAGACAGATCCGCCTCGCCGTTTCCTGAAGTCTGCTTTACCAACGTCCCCCTCCGAAAGGGAGACTGTTTTGGAAGCCATTCACAAGCTGTACTCTCAGCAGGTGATAGTCAAGGTACCTCTTCTACAACAGGGAAAGGGGTATTATTCCACTCTATTTGTGGTACCGAAGCCGGACGGCTCGGTAAGACCTATTCTAAATCTGAAGTCCTTGAACCTGTACATAAAGAAGTTCAAGTTCAAAATGGAGTCACTCAGAGCAGTGATAGCGAACCTGGAAGAAGGGGACTTTATGGTGTCCTTGGACATCAAGGATGCGTACCTCCACGTTCCAATTTACCCCTCACACCAGGGGTACCTCAGGTTCTTTGTACAAAACTGTCACTATCAGTTTCAGACGCTGCCGTTCGGATTGTCCACGGCACCTCGGGTCTTTACAAACGTAATGGCCGAGATGATGATTCTTCTTCGAAGAAAAGGCGTATTAATTATCCCATACTTGGACGATCTCCTAATAAGGGCAAGGTCCAGAGAACAGCTAGAGATGGGATTAGCACTGTCTCAAGAAGTGCTAAAACAGCACGGCTGGATTCTGAATATTCCAAAATCCCAGTTAATGCCGACAACTCGTCTGCTGTTCCTAGGGATGATTCTGGACACGGTTCAGAAAAAGGTTTTTCTCCCGGAGGAAAAAGCCAAGGAGTTATCCGAGCTTGTCAGGAACCTCCTAAAACCAGGAAAGGTGTCTGTACATCAATGCACAAGAGTCCTGGGAAAAATGGTGGCTTCTTACGAAGCAATTCCATTCGGCAGATTCCATGCACGAATTTTCCAGAGGGATCTGTTGGACAAATGGTCAGGGTCGCATCTTCAGATGCACCAGCGGATAACCCTGTCTCCAAGGACAAGGGTATCTCTTCTGTGGTGGTTGCAGAGTGCTCATCTATTGGAGGGCCGCAGATTCGGCATACAGGATTGGATCCTGGTGACCACGGACGCCAGCCTGAGAGGCTGGGGAGCAGTCACACAAGGAAGAAACTTCCAGGGAGTGTGGACGAGCCTGGAAACGTCTCTTCACATAAACATTCTGGAACTAAGAGCAATCTACAATGCTCTAAGCCAGGCAGAACCTCTGCTTCAAGGAAAACCGGTGTTGATCCAGTCGGACAACATCACGGCAGTCGCCCATGTAAACAGACAGGGCGGCACAAGAAGCAGGAGTGCAATGGCAGAAGCTGCAAGGATTCTTCGCTGGGCAGAGAATCATGTGATAGCACTGTCAGCAGTGTTCATCCCGGGAGTGGACAACTGGGAAGCAGACTTCCTCAGCAGACACGACCTTCACCCGGGAGAGTGGGGACTTCATCCGGAAGTCTTCCACATGCTGGTAACCCGTTGGGAAAGACCAATGGTGGACATGATGGCGTCTCGCCTCAACAAAAAACTGGACAGGTATTGCGCCAGGTCAAGAGATCCGCAGGCAATAGCTGTGGACGCGCTGGTAACGCCTTGGGTGTACCAGTCGGTGTATGTGTTTCCTCCTCTGCCTCTCATACCAAAAGTATTGAGAATTATACGGCAAAGAGGCGTAAGAACGATACTAGTGGTTCCGGATTGGCCAAGAAGGACTTGGTACCCGGAACTTCAAGAGATGATCACGGAAGATCCGTGGCCTCTACCTCTAAGGAGGGACTTGCTTCAGCAGGGTCCCTGTCTGTTTCAAGACTTACCGCGGCTGCGTTTGACGGCATGGCGGTTGAACGCCGGATCCTAAAGGAAAAAGGCATGCCGGAAGAAGTAATTCCTACTTTGATTAAAGCAAGGAAGGAAGTAACCGTGCAACACTATCACCGCATTTGGCGAAGATATGTTGCGTGGTGCGAGGATCGGAGTGCTCCGACGGAGGAATTTCAACTGGGTCGATTCCTACATTTCCTGCAATCAGGATTGTCTATGGGTCTCAAATTGGGATCTATTAAGGTTCAAATTTCGGCCCTGTCGATTTTCTTTCAAAAAGAATTGGCTTCAGTTCCTGAAGTCCAGACTTTTGTTAAGGGAGTGCTGCATATACAGCCTCCTGTGGTGCCTCCAGTGGCACCGTGGGATCTCAATGTGGTTTTGGAATTTCTAAAATCTCATTGGTTTGAACCACTAAAAAAGGTGGATTTAAAATATCTCACATGGAAAGTGACCATGTTACTAGCCCTGGCTTCGGCCAGGAGAGTGTCAGAACTGGCAGCTTTATCTTACAAAAGCCCATATCTGATTTTCCATTCGGACAGGGCAGAACTGCGGACTCGTCCGCATTTTCTCCCTAAGGTGGTGTCAGCATTTCATCTGAACCAGCCTATTGTAGTGCCTGCGGCTACAAGTGACTTGGAGGACTCCAAGTTACTGGACGTTGTCAGAGCATTAAAAATATATATTGCAAGGACAGCTGGAGTCAGAAAATCTGACTCGTTGTTTATATTGTATGCACCCAACAAGATGGGTGCTCCTGCGTCTAAGCAGACGATTGCTCGTTGGATCTGTAGCACAATCCAACTTGCACATTCTGTGGCAGGCCTGCCACAGCCTAAATCTGTAAAGGCCCACTCCACAAGGAAGGTGGGCTCATCTTGGGCGGCTGCCCGAGGGGTCTCGGCATTACAACTTTGCCGAGCAGCTACGTGGTCAGGGGAGAACACGTTTGTAAAATTTTACAAATTTGATACTCTGGCTAAGGAGGACCTGGAGTTCTCTCATTCGGTGCTGCAGAGTCATCCGCACTCTCCCGCCCGTTTGGGAGCTTTGGTATAATCCCCATGGTCCTTTCAGGAACCCCAGCATCCACTAGGACGATAGAGAAAATAAGAATTTACTTACCGATAATTCTATTTCTCGGAGTCCGTAGTGGATTCTGGGCGCCCATCCCAAGTGCGGATTATCTGCAATAATTGTACATAGTTATTGTTAACTAATTCGGGTTATTGTTTAGGAAGCCATCTTTCAGAGGCTCCTCTGTTATCATACTGTTAACTGGGTTTGATCACAAGTTGTACGGTGTGATTGGTGTGGCTGGTATGAGTCTTACCCGGGATTCAAAATTCCTCCCTTATTGTGTACGCTCGTCCGGGCACAGTACCTAACTGAGGCTTGGAGGAGGGTCATAGGGGGAGGAGCCAGTGCACACCACCTGATCGGAAAGCTTTACTTTTTGTGCCCTGTCTCCTGCGGAGCCGCTATTCCCCATGGTCCTTTCAGGAACCCCAGCATCCACTACGGACTCCGAGAAATAGAATTATCGGTAAGTAAATTCTTATTTTAACTTAGTGCTATTTAGCAAAATAATATTGAAAATTCACCAATTAAGCATGGGAGCATTAACTTGTAGGTTAGCCAAGCAAGGCCTGTGGCCGGCAAAGTACTATTAATTATATGGCGCAGTAATGCTCCAATCTAATCCACCACAAGAAGGTGACCTCAAACAGTGATGTACATAACTACAATTGATACTGTTAGGGACCAGGCTATGTACTACGTTAATTAAAAATACCTTGGATTGAGTGCTGGGTCAAAGAGAAGACAGTCAGTACCTTCAAGTGAATACATCCATTTAGCCATTGGTAAATCAGAACACCAAGTGACTCCAATCCATTCATAGTGACATGTCGAAAACTGTTAATACAGTGTGAACTACTGTCTGTTTTGGACAAGCCGTTTCCACATTCTGGCACTAAGAATGGAGTCAGATGGAGATGTCTTCCATAAATGACTCCAACAGCTCATCCTTTCTTTATACTTCTTCTTTACACCTAGTAATGAGTGAGTAACCAACCGGAATACTTGGATGGGGTTTTAATTAGGGTGAGTTACATACTGTACAAGATCACGCTGAGTTGAAAGGATCATATGCCACATTCTAGCATACAGGCACTCCAACAATTCCCACGCCTCATGTCTTCATCGTATTGTCCTTAACTGTAGATGTTCACTTCTCTCCTTATCAAGTGATAACACCTCTGTACATTTAGAAACTGTGTAAAGCTAAGCCCTAACTTATGTACTAAACACAGCATGACTGTTTATCATCAATTCATCAGGCAGAAAACAGAAAAATTATATTAATTAACCAGCATTACAATCATTTAACAAAAATTTCTCTTACGTCCTAGAACATACTCGGATTCCATTTGGTACCATGGGGTATAGACGGGTACACTTTAAGAATTTGATAGTATGCGCTGGCTCCTCCCTCTATGCCCCTTTTACCAGACTCAGTTTAGAAAATGTGCCCGGAGGAGCCGGTCACGTCGTGTGGAAGCTCCTGAAGAGTTTTCTTTATTTTCTCTGTTTGTTATTTTCAGGCAGGACTGGATGGCATCAGCCTGCCTGCTTCGTGGAACTTAGGGGGTGGAACGGCCCAACCTCCTGAAGGGTTAATGGTCCCGTTCCCTGCTGACAGGACACTAGCTCCTGATGGAACTATTCACACGGTAAGCTTACATTTCCGCAGCATGCCGCCACCCCTAACAGAACCAGAAGATAGAAGAGTGGGGTGTACAAAGCCGGCGTCCTGGTTAGCAGGTCACCGGCCATTATGGCGACATGAGGGTACAGAGACGCACAACTTCTACGGGGGCGGTGGAGTCTCCAGACTTAGTACACAGTGCGAACGCACCACTTCTGAGGGAGCGAACTGAGTCTATGTAAACTACGGGTGTACACAGTACCAGAATGGAATTACAGACTTAAAAGGCGACTGACTCCATTTTAAGCACTAAAAATGACCTCAGCCAGTATAAAAAAAACGGGAAGACCGCACGCCATTGACGGGCCGGGGCTTCACTATGAGCGGATCCAGCAGCTCACCAGCGCCATTTTCTCTTACGTCCTAGAGGATGCTGGGGTCCACATTAGTACCATGGGGTATAGATGGGTCCACCAGGAGCCATTGGCACTTTAAGAGTTTGGGAGTGTGGGCAGGCTCCTCCCTCTATGCCCCTCCTACCAGGCTCAGTTTAGAAAATGTGCCCAGAGGAGCCGGTCACAGCTAGGGGAGCTCTACAGAGCTTCTTTAGTTAAGTTTTTTTTTTTAGAGTTTTTATTATTTTACAGGGAGGCTGCTGGCAACAGCCTCCCTGCTTCGTGGGACTAAGGGGGGGGAAGTAGTGTCCGCCCTGCGGGCTCTGAGCCACTGTCTCCGCTGACAGGACACTGAGCTCCTCAGGGGATAGATCGTTCCCCGCCAGAGGGGATCGCTCACCCCAGCAGCGCTCCGGAGGCTCAGCGGTACTGTGACGGGCGCCCTGACTCAGCGCCTGAACCCTACACTGGTCAGCAAGCCTGTCGGGGGTCCGTGGATCTCAGCCAGCATTTTACCTCAGGCCAGTATAATCCTTGTGAAGAGCGGGAAGACAGTGCCATTTTGGGGGCGGAGCTTCTCAGTGCGGACCCAGCAGCGTTCAGCGCCATTTTCCTGCCTGAACAGCGCTGTCCAGGAAGAGCAAGTCCCTCCACAGCAACTCCGGCTATCTCTCATGGTACCAGGGGGTTGTAGAAGGGGGGGCTGCATTAAGACACTGTAACCTATTAAGGTGCACAGTCAGCGCTGGTAGGGGTCTCCCTTTCCATTAAAAGCGCTGTGTGTGGGTTGGCTCCAATCTCTGTGTCTCTCTTGCCATTCTTGGGGGTGAAACTCTGTCCTCCCCTGTGTGTGTGTGTGTGGAGTGTCTGTGGTCTCCATTAAGCAATGTCCAGGGACTCTGTGTCATATGCTGCAGAGGATATGTCCTCTCAGGATGATCCCTGTCCTCGATCAAATCTTTGATTTCTCAGATTTCAACTAGGGTTGCACAAAACGAATCTGCAGCTCAGGCTTTACAGAACTCTATGGCAGTCTGGCCCAGTTATGGTACCTCAGGGCTCCCCACTGTATATTCACATAAACGTGCTCTTGCGCAGATCATGCAGGATGATACGGATACCGATTCTGATACTGCAGACGGTGATGGGGATGTGTTGCGGGGGAAGGGGCAGCATCTCTTGCTAAAGGGGTGCAGTTGATTATAGAGGCTATTAGAGATGTTGAATATTGCTGATACAACACCCGAGCAGGTTGAGGAAACTTACTTCACTGAAAATAAGAAAGCCTCGCTAACCTTCCCTGCGTCAAAGGAATTAGATTGGGAAAACCCGGATAAAAAATTCCAGATACCTAAAACGGTTCTGGTTGCATTTCCTTTCCCGGTAGAGGATAGGAAAAAATGGGAAAACCCGCCTATTGTTGACGCGTCAGTATCCAGACTCTCAAAAAAGGGGGTTTTACCTGTTCCAGGATCTACCGCCTTGAAAGAGCCGGCTGATCGTAAAATTGATAATACGCTCAATTCCATGTACATGGCTTCTGGGGCAGTACTACGTCCCACTATTGCCAGTGCTTGGATTGCCAAAGCTATAGTAAAGTTGTCTGGCACTTTACTTGAAGACTTGGATACTATGGAGAAATGTGATGTTGAATTGTTTTTACATAACATTCAGGATTCGGCAGGTTTTCTGGTAGAATCCATGAAAGACCTGGGTTCCATGGCTGTGGGAATTTCTTCCATGTCTGTATCAGATCGTCGAAGACTGTGGTTGCGCCAGTGGTCTGCCGACGCGGAAGTGTGGATACGCGACCCTACACAGGTCATGCTCTCTTTGGGGAATCGTTAGATGCGTGGATCTCCACGGCTACGGCTCGTAAGTCACCTTTTCTTCCCTCAGCTACACCTGCTCCGAAGAAACCCTTTTCTTCAGCTACATCACAGCCCTTTCGGTCTACCAAGCCCAGAAAGGCCAAGCCGTCCAACACCTTTTTTCGGGGATGTCGGCCCAAGTCCAGGAAACCTGCGGGTGCAGGTTCCCAGGAACAGAAACCTGCTTCAGGTACACCAAAGTCCTCCGCATGACTGTGGACTGCACGCCCCGGAGGTGGGGCCGGTGGGAGTGAGACTCGGGCATTTCAGTCATGTCTGGGTGTCGTCCGGCCTGGACCCCTGGGTGCAAGATATTGTGTCTCAGGGGTACAGGCTGTAATTTCAAAATCTCCTTCCTCACCGATTTTTCAAATCAGGCATGCTAGCTCTGCTGGCAGACAGGACTATCCTGCAAGACGCCGTCCAGAAGTTGGTGGAGGTACAGGTCATTGTGCCAGTACCACCTCATATGCAAAACAAGGGTTGCTTTTCGAACCTTTTCGTGGTACCAAAACCGGATGGTTCGGTCAGGCCCATTCTGAACTTAAAATCACTAAACACCTTTCTGAGGGAGTTCAAGTTCAAATGGAGTCTCTAAGGGAAGTGATATCAGGTCTGGAGGAGGGGGAATTCCTGGTATCCCTGGATATCAAGGATGCGTACCTCCACATTCCGATTTAGTTGCCGCATCAAGCTTATTTTCGATTTGCACTTTTGGACTGTAATTTTCAGTTCCAGGCCCTGCCGTTCGGCCTCTCAACAGCACCGAGGGTATTCACCAAGGTGATGGCGGAAATTAGAGTCTCCTCCGCAGACGGGGGGAACATAATTCCATATCTGGACGATCTGCTGATAAAAGCATCGTCCAAGGAGAAGCTGTTACGGTCCATAGTTCTCATGACCCAGCTTCTCAGGGAACATGGCTGGATCCTGAATATTCCAAAATCAAATATGGAACCAACCAGGAGGTTGTACTTTCTGGGAATTATCCTCGACACGGAAGTGCAGAGGGTGTTTCTTCCAGAGGAAAAAGCGTTGGTGATACAAACAATGGTCCGGGATGTCCTGAAGCCAACCCGGGTGTCGGTTCATCAGTGCATTCGACTTCTGGGAAAGATGGTGGCCTCTTACGAGGCCCTGCAGTATGGGAGGTTTCACGCTTGGTCCTTCCAACTGGATCTCCTGCACAAGTGGTCGGGATCCCATCTACACATGCACCAGAGGGGTGTAGTACGGCTGACCGTCGGTCTCCTGACCGCCAGTCAGCTTACCGACGCCGGGATCCCGGCAGCATACCGACGCCGGGATCCCGGCGGGGAGGGGCGAGTGCAGCAAGCCCCTTGCGGGCTCGGTGGCGACCTGCGGTCGCCACGGGTTCTATTCCCACTCTATGGGTGTCGTGGACACCCACGAGTGGAAATAGTCCCTGTTGGTCGGCATGCCGACCATCGGGACAGTGACCCGTCGGGCTGGTGGAGGAGGTCATGTGACTGTCGGTCAGCTGACCGGCGGTCACATGAATACCACCCCACCAGAGAATACGTCTGTCACCAATGGCCATGATTTCATTTTTCTGGTGGCTGCAACTGCCTCACCTTTGTTTGGGATTCAAGACAGGATCCTTCTAACCACGGATGCAAGTCTCCGGAGCTGGGGCGCAGTCACTCAAGGGGAAACCTTCCAAGGAAGGTGGTCAAGTCTGGAAGCCGGCCTGCCAATAACCATTCTGGAACTAAGAGCCGTCTACAACGGTCTTCTTCAAGCGGCCCATCTTCTGAGAAATTGGGCCGTTCAAGTGCAGTCGGACAGTGTGACAACAGTGGCTTACATAAACCGACAGGGCGGAACGAAGAGCAGAGCTGCAATGTCAGAGGTAACCAGAATCATCCTCTGGGCAGAAAAACACGCGCTGGCGCTGTCAGCAATCTTCATTCCTGGAGTAGACAACTGGGAAGCGGATTTCCTCAGCAGACAAGATCTCCACCCAGGGAAATGGGGTCTCCATCCGGAGGTGTTCAAGCAGGTAACAGATCTTTGGGGCATACCCCAGATTGACATGATGGCCTCTCGTCTCAACAGGAAGTTTCGGCGGTATTGCTCCAGGTCGAGGGACCCGCAAGCAGTGGCGGTGTACGCCCTAGTGACTCCGTGGGTGTTCCAGTCGGTGTACGTGTTTCCTCCACTTCCACTCTTCCCAAGAGTTCTAAAGTTCATAAGGAGAACAAGGGTTCAAGTGATCCTCATTGCTCCAGACTGGCCAAGAAGGGCTTGGTACGCGGATCTTCTGGATCTACTGTAAGAAGAGCCGAGGCCTCTTCCTCTTCGGGAGGACCTGCTGCGGCAGCGGCCGTTCACCTATCAAGACTTACTGCGGCTACGTTTGAAGGCATGGAGGTTGAATGCCTGATACTAGCTCAAAAGGGCATTCCGAACAAGGTTATTCCTACCCTGATACAGGCTAGTAAAGGAGTAACATCTAAACATTACCATTGAATTTGGAAAAAATATGTATCTTGGTGCGAGTCCAAGAAATTTCCTGCGGTAGAGTTTCAACTGGGACGGTTTCTCCTCTTCCTACAAGCCGGT
Organism: Pseudophryne corroboree; assembly: GCF_028390025.1. Classification (NCBI taxonomy): domain Eukaryota; kingdom Metazoa; phylum Chordata; class Amphibia; order Anura; family Myobatrachidae; genus Pseudophryne; species Pseudophryne corroboree. The sequence continues at coordinate 385,725,771 of NC_086445.1, forward strand.
GTGGATATGGGCCTGAAGTTGGTATCTGTGAACGTCCAGATTTTGGCCCTCCCTGAGGTTCAGACCTTTTTGAAGGGAGTTCTGCACATCCAACCTCCCTTTATACGGCCTACGGCGCCTTGGGACCTTAACGTGGTGGTGCAGTTTCTCCAATCGGACTGGTTCGAGCCTCTACAGGAGGTTGAGGTCAAATTTCTTACATGGAAGGCTGTCACGTTGTTGGCCTTAGCTTCTGCTAGACTTGTGTTGGAGTTGGGGGCTTTGTCCTGTGAAAGCCCATACTTGATCTTCCACGAAGATAGAGCTGATCTCCGGACACGTCAGCAGTTTCTTCCAAAGGTTGTGTCGGCATTTCATATCAACCAACCTATTGTGGTGCCAGTGGCTACTGATGCCTCAATTTCATCAAAGTCCTTGGATGTTGTAAGGGCTCTGAAAATCTATGTGAAGAGGACTGCTCGTCACAGGACATCGGACTCTCGGTTTGTCCTGTATGATCCCAAGAAAATTGGGTGTCCTGCTTCTAAGCAGTCGATCTCTCGCTGGATCAGGTTCACTATCCAGCATGCGTATTCTACGGCAGGATTGCCGTGTCCTACGACTGTCAAGGTCCACTCTACTCGTAAGGTGGGGTTTTCCTGGGCGGCTGCCCGTGGTGTCTCGGCTTTACAACTTTGCCGAGCTGCAACTTGGTCTGGGTCGAACACGTTTATAAAGTTCTACAAGTTCGATACTTTGACTGAACTTCAGATCATCAGATGCAGAGGCAATCAGTTCTGCAGGAGCCTCCGCGCTCTCCTTCCCGTTCTGGCAGCTTTGGTACATCCCCATGGTACTAATGTGGACCCCAGCATCCTCTAGGACGTAAGAGAAAATAGGATTTTGGTTACCTACCGGTAAATCCTTTTCTTGTTGTCCGCAGAGGATTTTGGGCGGCTGCCCAGCGCTTCGTTTTCCTGCTATCGATATTTGGTTCAGTACCACTTTGTTTTAGTTGAGTACTGCATTGTTACTTGGTAAGTAATGTTTCGGCGGTTGCTGAGTTTTCAAGCTAAGTTAGCTTGATATGCCTTGTATGTATGAGCTGGTGTGAATCTCGCCACTATCTGTGTTTAAATCCTTCTCTCGAAGATGTCCGTCTCCTTGGGCACAGTATCTAGACTGAGTCTGGGAGGAGTCAGCCCACACTCTCAAACTCTTAAAGTGCCAATGGCTCTTGGTGGACCAGTCTATACTAGTGATGAGCGGATTCGGTTTTACTCGGTTCTCAAAACCGAATCTTATTGGCTATCCAAAACACGTAACATCAGTGAGCCAATAAGATTCGGTTTTGAGAACCGAGTAAAACCGAGTAAAACCGAATCCGCTCATCACTAGTCTATACCCCATGGTACTAATGTGCACCCCAGCATCCTCTATTAGCTACGAGAAAAGGATTTACCGGTAGGTAACCAATCCTATTCTCTCTCTGCAGTAGACACATACGCTGACTGACAGGGACGCGCAGCTCCTCCGGAGAGACTCCAGATTACCTCAGTGGTACCAGGGGGTCATAGCAGGAGGGGAGCGCTTACTAGTGTACTGAGTCCCCAATCTGGGTACTTAGTCTGCGACCCGGCTAAACTTGGCATTAGCAGTAAGGGCACTGTGTGCTGGCTCCAGGCTATCTCTGTGTCTTTCTTAAAGGGCTCTTTGTGGGTTCATTGTGCATTTAACCTTTTCCTGTGTGTGTGTGTGTGTGTGTGTGTGTGTGTGTGTTTGTGTGTGTTTTGTCACTGTCACAGTGTTCCTCTTCTCCAGGGGGTTCACTGCAGTGTACTCAGTGTAGTGTACCCTTCCAGGCTAGCGCGGCAGAGCCAGCTTGGCTGGATTCCATTAGGGGAATGATTTCCAATATCTCTTCTAAATTGTCCCGCAATGAGAAAGAGGCGCAATACTTAAGACAATTGATGACTGAGTTTATGAATAGAGACTCAGTACCCAAACCAGCATCTCAGTCCCCTGCCATTTGTCCGCAAAAACTTCCTATGGCTCATATCCTGCAGTCTGACTCTGATGATGACTGGTCAGACATGGAGGAGGGGGAGGTGGACTCAGAGGTGGCGGAGGCTACTCTGTCACAGGGAATAGCTTCTATGAGAGCTTCTATCAGAGACATTCTGCATATCCCTGATAAGGTAACAGAGGAGACTGAGGAGTCTTATTTTAATATAAAAAAGAAATCCTCAACCACTTTTCCTGTGTCAAAGGAATTAAATACCCTGTTTGAAGAACCGTGGGTTAATCCTGATAGGAAATTTCAAATCCCTCCTTTTCCTCCTGAGGATAGGAAAAAATCGGAAAATCCACCAATAGTGGATGCATCAGTATCCAGGCTGTCACGGAAAATTGTACTGCCTGTCCCGGGTGCAGCTTTTTTAAAAGACACGGCTGATCGTAGAATTGAGAATACACTCAAATCTTTGTATACAGCTGCTGGGGTGGCCCAGAGACCCACTATAGCATGTAGGTGGATTACTAAGGCCATCTCCAAATGGTCGGGTAACCTAATTGAGGGGTTAGGTACCTTACCTCAGGGGGAGATTATTTTACTCCTGCAACATATACAGGACTCTGCGAATTTTATGGTGGAAGCCATAAAAGAAATAGGCTTGCTTAATGCATGCACCACTGCTATGGCAGAGTCAGCACGCAGGGGCTTATGGCTACGCCAGTGGACTGCTGACGTTGACTCAGAGAAAGGCGTGGAAGACCTATCCTTCACAGGAGAGGCCTTATATGGAGATGATCTAGACAAATGGTTCTCCAAAGCTACTGTGGGTAAGTCCAAGTATCTTCCTTCTGCAGCTCCCTCGGCCAGGAAGGCCTAATCAGGACCTAATCTACAGTCCTTTCAGACTGCCAAGTTTAAGGGCAAAACCAGAGGTTCTTCTACAGCCACCAGAGGCGCTAGAGGTAAACCATGAAAACCAGCAACTGCCAGTTCACAGGAACAGAGCTCAAGCTCTGGTTCACCGTCATGCTGAAGGCTTTGGGGGACCACGATGTCTGGAAGACTGGCAGGTGGGAGTCTGAATAAAATGTTTCAGTCACATCTGGACAACATCTTGCCAGAATCCCTGGGTTATAGATCTTATTTCCCAGGGCTACAGACTGGAGTTTCAGGAGCTCCCACCTCACAGATTCTTCAAATCAGGCTTTCCAGTTTCACAGGAAGCTAGTATGACCTTACACAGAACGCCGTTCAATAACAGACCCAGGTCATTGTTCCAGCTCCACCTCATCTCCAAAACAAGGGATATTATTCCAACGTGGACGGTTCGGTAAGACCGATTTTTGAATCTCAAGTCGTTGAACCCGTACTTGCGAGTGTTCAAATTCAAGATGGAGCCTCTGAGAGCGGTGATCTCAGGTCTGGAGGAGGGGGAATGCATAGGGTCTCCAGATATCAAGGATGCGTAGCTTCACATTCCGATCTGGCCGCCTCATCAGGCTTATCTACGGTTTGCACTGCAGGACTGTCACTACCAGTTCCAGTCCCTGCCATTTGGTCTCTCCACGGCACCAAGAATGTCCACCAAGGTGATGTTGTTAGAGATGATGTTTCTTCTCCGCAAACAGGCAGTGAACATAATTCCGTACCTGGACGATCTTCTGATAAAGGCACCGTCCAGGAAGCGGTTGTTGGACAGCATTGGCCTCTCAACAAGACTACTCCTGGTTAACGGGTGGATTCTGAACTTAGCAAAATCTCACCTGGAACCAACGCAGAGGCTCTCCTTCCTGGGAATGATACTGGACACAGAGTCTGAGTGTTCCTTCCCTTGGAGAAATCCAGTCAATGGTTTGGGCTGTCCTGAAGCCAACCTGGATCTCTGTGCATCTGTGCGTTCGCCTTCTGGGTAAAATGGTGGCCTCTTACGAGGTGCTTCAGTACGGAAGGTTTCATGCGAGGCCCTTCCAGCTAGATCTGTTGGACAAATGGTTCTTATCGCATCTTCACATGCACCAAAGGATCTGTCTGTTGCCAAGAGCCAGAATCTCCCTTCTGTGGTGGCTACAGATTTCTCACCTTGTTAAGGGTCGGAGGTTCAGGATTCAGAATTGGATTCTGCTAAACACAGACGCTAGCCTCAGAGCTTGGGGAGTAGTCACCCAGGGGGTGCAGTTTCAAGGGAGATGGTCAAGTCGGGAAGTCGTCCTTCCAATAAACATCTTGGAACTCAGGGCAATCTACAACGCCCTACTGCAGGCCTCATCTCTACTTCAGAATCAGGCCATTCAGGTCCAGTCGGACAATGTAACGGCGGTAACGTACATAAACCAACAGGGCGGAAAGAAAAGCAGAGCAGCAATGTCAGAGGTGTCAAGAATTCTCCTCCTGGCGAAAAAACACGCCGTGGTGTTGTCAGCAATCTTCATTCCGGGAGTAGACAACTGGGAAGCAGACTTCCTCAGCAAACACGACCTGCACCCGGGTGAGTGGGGCCTCCATCCGGAGGTGTTCCGATGGTTGACACGTCGGTGGGGATATCCATAGATCGACATGATGGCCTCTTGACTCAACAAGAAGCACCAGCGATATTGTTCCAGGTCAAGAGACCCACAAGCAGTGGCGGTAGACGCTCTGACAATTCCGTGGGTCTACCAACTGGTGTACGTGTTTCCTCCACTTCCTCTGATCCCGAGAATTCTAAAAAGAATAAAAAGGGAAAAGGTTCAAGGAATCCTCATTGCTCCGGACTAGCCTCGAAGGGCCTGGTACGCGAATATTCTCGAAATGCTGTTGGAAGATCCGTGGCCTCTACCTCTTTGTGAGGATCTTCTGCAACAGGGCCCATTCGTCTATCAAGACTTACCGTGGCTACGTTTAACGGCATGGAAGTTGAACGGCTGATTCTAGCCAGAAGTGGGATTCCTGACAAGCTCATCCCGACTATGATCCAAGCCAGGAAGGGGGTAACGTCAAAACATTACCACCGTATATGGAAGAAGTACGTCTTTTGGTGTGAGAGCAGACAATATTCTGGAATTTCATCTGGGGCGTTTCCTGCTTTCTCTACAGTCGGGAGTGGATGTGGGCCTGCGCAAAGCTCTATTAAAGTCCAGATTTCGTCTTTGTCTATTTTCTTTCAAAAACAATTGGCTTCTCTCCCTGAGGTCCAGACGTTCTTGAAAAGTTTTCTGCACATCCAACCTCCCTTTGTGCCTCCCACGGCACCTTGGGATCTCAACTTGGTGCTGCAGTTCCTTCAGTCGGACTGCTTTGAACCGTTACAGGAGGTTGATGGAAAGTACCTTACGTGGAAGACTGTCACACTGTTGGCCTTGGCCTCAGTAAGATGTGTGTCGGAGCTAGGGACGTTGTCTCACAAGAGTCCCTACCTTATTTTCCATGAGGACAGAGCTGAACTCAGAACTCGTCAGCAATTTCTTCGTAAGGTGGTGTCCGCTTTTCACATCAACCAACCTATTGTGGTTCCGACTGTGATGGACACCTCTGCTACTTCATAGTCTTTGGATGTTGTTAGGGCTTTAAAGGTGTATGTAAAGAGAACAGCTCGTCGCATGAAACCGGACTCGCTGTTCATTCTCTATGATCCCAATAAAATTGGGTGTCTTGCTTCAAAGCAGTCTATCACATGCTGGATTAGGCTCACTATCCAGCATGCTTATTCCACGGCAGGATTGCCGGTTCCAAAATCTGAACAAGCCCACTCTACTAGGTCGGTGGGTTCTTCTTGGGCGGCTTCCCAGGGTGTCTCGGCTTTACAGCTCTGCTGAGCAGCTACTTGGTTCTAACACGTTTGCAAAGTTCTACAAGTTCGATACTTTGGCCTCTGGCCTCTGTGGACCTTCAGTTTGGTCAATCAGTTCTTCAGGAACCTCAGCACTCTCCCACCCGGTTTGGGAGCTTTGTTACTTTTCCATGGTACTAAATGGATTCCCAGTATCCTCTAGGGCGTAAGAGAAAATAGGATTTTAATTACCTACCGGTGAATCCTTTTCTCATAGTCCATAGTGGTTACTGGGCGCCCGCCCGGTGCTTTGTTCTGCCTGCATTGATACTTGGTTAAGTATTCTGGTTTGTTCAGCTGTTGCTGTTCATGTTTCAAGTTTGGTTAGCATGGCTTTCCTATTGTTCGTAATCTCACCACTTTCCTTATCTATCCTTCTCTCAAAGTATGTCCGTCTCCTTGGGCACAGTTTCCTAGACTGAGTCTGGTAGGAGGGGCATAGAGGGAGGTGCCAGCGCACACTATCAAATTCTTAAAGTGCCCAAAGCTCCTAGTGGACCCGTCTATGGGGGTCATTCCGAGTTGTTCGCTCGTTGCCGATTTTCGCTATACTGCGATTAGTCGCTTACTGCGCATGTGCAAGGTTCGCAGAGCGCATGCGCTTAGTTATTTTACACAAAAGTTAGGTATTTTACTCACGGCCTAACGAGGATTTTTCATCATTCTGGTGTTCGTAGTGTGATTGACAGGAAGTGGGTGTTTCTGGGCGGAAACTGGACGTTTTCTGGGAGTGTGCGAAAAAACGCTGGAGTTTCTGGGAAAAACGCAGGAGTGTCTGAAGAAACGGGGGAGTGTCTGGGCGAACGCTGGGTGTGTTTGTGACGTCAAACCAGGAACGAAACTGACTGAACTGATCGCAATGTAGGAGTAAGTCTCGAGCTACTCAGAAACTGCTAAGAAATTTCTATTCGCAATTCTGCTAATCTTTCGTTCGCAATTCTGCTAAACTAAGATACACTCCCAGAGGGCGGCGGCTTAGCGTGTGCAATGCTGCTAAAAGCAGCTAGCGAGCGAACAACTCGGAATGAGGGCCTATACTCCATGGTACTAAATGGATTCCCAGTATCCTCTACGGACTATGAGAAAAGGTTTTACCGGTAGGTGATTAAAATCCTATTTCTCTAGCGTCCTAAGTGGATGCTGGGGACTCCGTAAGGACCATGGGGAATAGCGGCTCCGCAGGAGACTGGGCACATCTAAAGAAAGCTTTAGGACTATCTGGTGTGCACTGGCTCCTCCCCCTATGACCCTCCTCCAAGCCTCAGTTAGATCTCTGTGCCCGAACGAGAAGGGTGCACACTAGGGGCTCTCCTGAGCTTCTTAGTGAAAGTTTTAGATTAGGTTTTTTATTTTCAGTGAGACCTGCTGGCAACAGACTCACTGCATCGAGGGATAAGGGGAGAAGAAGCGAACTCACCTGCGTGCAGAGTGGATTGGGCTTCTTAGGCTACTGGACATTAGCTCCAGAGGGACGATCACAGGCCCAGCTTGGATGGGTCCCAGAGCCGCGCCGCCGGCCCCCTTAGAGCCAGAAGGCAGAAGAGGTCCGGAAAATCGGCGGCAGAAGACGTCCTGTCTTCAACAAGGTAGCGCACAGCACTGCAGCTGTGCGCCATTGCTCTCAGCACACTTCATACTTCGGTCACTGAGGGTGCAGGGCGCTGGGGGGGGGCGCCCTGAGACGCAATAAAAACACCTTGGATGGCAAAAAAATGCATCACATATAGCTCCTGGGCTATATGGATGCATTTAACCCCTGCCAGAATCCATAAAAAAGCAGGAGAAAAGTCAGCGAAAAAGGGGCGGAGCCTATCTCCTCAGCACACTGGCGCCATTTTCCCTCACAGCTCCGTTGGAGGGAAGCTCCCTGTCTCTCCCCTGCAGTCACTACACTACAGAAAGGGTTAAAAAAAGAGAGGGGGGCACTAATTAGGCGCAGTATTAACTATACAGCAGCTATAAGGGGAAAAACACTTATATAAGGTTATCCCTGTATATATATATAGCGCTCTGGTGTGTGCTGGCAAACTCTCCCTCTGTCTCCCCAAAGGGCTAGTGGGGTCCTGTCCTCTATCAGAGCATTCCCTGTGTGTGTGCTGTATGTCGGTACTTTTGTGTCGACGTGTATGAGGAGAAAAATGATGTGGAGACGGAGCAGATTGCCTGTAATAGTGATGTCACCCCCTAGGGGGTCGACACCTGAGTGGATGAACTGTTGGAAGGAATTACGTGACAGTGTCAGCTCTGTATAAAAGACAGTGGTTGACATGAGACAGCCGGCTACTCAGCTTGTGCCTGTCCAGACGTCTCATAGGCCGTCAGGGGCTCTAAAGCGCCCGTTACCTCAGATGGCAGATATAGACGCCGACACGGATACTGACTCCAGTGTCGACGGTGAAGAGACGAATGTGACTTCCAGTAGGGCCACACGTTACATGATTGAGGCAATGAAAAATGTTTTACACATTTCTGATAATACGAGTACCACCAAAAAAGGGGTATTATGTTCGGTGAGGAAAAACTACCTGTAGTTTTCCTGAATCTGAGAAATTAAATGAGGTGTGTGATGATGCGTGGGTTTCCCCCGATAACAACGGATAATTTCTAAAATGTTATTGGCATTATATCCTTTCCCGCCAGAGGTTAGGGTGCGTTGGGAAACACCCCCTAGGGGGGATAAAGCGCTCACACGCTTGTAAGGGCTCTACCTTCGCCTGAGATGGCCGCCCTTAAGGATCCTGCTGATAGAAAGCAGGAGGGTATCCTAAAAGGTATTTACACACATACTGGTGTTATACTGCGACCAGCAATCGCCTCAGCCTGGATGTGCAGTGCTGGGTTGGCGTGGTCGGATTCCCTGACTGAAAATATTGATACCCTAGATAGGGACAGTATATTTTTGCCTATAGAGCATTTAAAAGATGCATTTTTATATATGCGTGATGCACAGCGGAATATTTGCCGACTGGCATCAAGTCTAAGCGCGTTGTCCATTTCTACCAGTAGAGGGTTATGGACACGTCAGTGGTCAGGTGATGCGTATTCCAAACGGCATTTGGAAGTATTGCTTTATTAAGGGAGGAGTTATTTGGGGTCGGTCTTTCAGACCTGGTGGCCACGGCAACAGCTGGGAATTCCACGTTTGTACCCCAGGTCGCCTCTCAACATGAGAAGACGCCGTATTATCAGGCGCAGTCTTTTCGTGGACAAGCGGGCAAAAGGTTCCTCATTTCTGCCCCGTGACAGAGGGAGAGGAAAAAGGCTGCAGAAATCAGCCAGTTCCCAGGAACAGAAACCCTCTCCCGCCTCTGCCAAGCCCTCAGTATACGCTGGGGCTTTACAAGCAGAATCAGGCACGGTGGGGGGCCCGTCTCAATGAATTTCAGCGCGCAGTGGGCTCACTCGCAAGTAGACCCCTGGATCCTTCAGGTGATATCTCAGGGGTACAAATTAGAATTCGAGACGTCTCCCCCTCGCCGTTTCCTAAAGTCGGCTTTACCGATGTCTCCTTCTGACAGGGAGACAGTTTTGGAAGCCATTCACAAGCTGTATTCCCAGCAGGTGATAATCAAGATACCCCTCCTGCAACAGGGAACGGGGTATTATTCCACACTGTTGTGGTACCGAAGCCGGACGGCTCGGTGAGACCGATTCTAAATCTAAAATCTTTGAACACTTACATACAGAGGTTCAAATTCAAGATTGAGTCACTCAGAGCAGTGATTGCGAACCTGGAAGAAGGGGACTACATGATGTCTCGGGACATCAAGGATGCTTACCTTCATGTCAAAATTTACCCTTCTCACCAAGGGTACCTCAGGTTTATGGTACAGAACTGTCACTATCAGTTCAGACGCTGCCGTATGGATGGTCCACGGCACCCCGGGTCTTTACCAAGGTAATGGCCGAAATGATGATATTCCTTCGAAGGAAGTGAATTTTAGTTATCCCTTCCTTGGACAATTCCCTGATAAGGGTAAGATCCAGGGAACAGTTGGAGGTCGGTGTAGCACTATCTCAGGTAGTGTTGCGGCAGCACGATTGGATTCTCAATATTCCAAAATCGCACCTGGTTCCGACGACGTGTCTTCTGTTCCTAGGGATGATCCTGGACACAGTCCAGAAAAAGGTGTTTCTCCCGGAGGAGAAAGCCAGGGAGTTATCCGAGCTAGTCAGGAACCTCCTAAAACCGAGCCAAGTCTCAGTGCATCAATGCACAAGGGTTCTGGGTAAAATGGTGGCTTCCTACGAAGCAATCCCATTCGGCAGATTCCACGCAAGAACTTTCCAGTGGGACCTGCTGGACAAATGGTCCGGATCGCATCTTCAGATGCATCAGCGGATAACCCTGTCACCAAGGACAAGGGTGTCCCTCCTGTGGTGGTTGCAGAGTGCTCATCTTCTAGAGGGCCGCAGATTAGGCATTCAGGACTGGGTCCTGGTGACCACGGATGCCAGCCTGCGAGGCTGGGGAGCAGTCACACAGGGAAGGAATATCCAGGGCTTATGGTCAAGCCTGGAGACATCACTTCACATAAATATCCTGAAGCTAAGGGACATTTACAATGCTCTAAGCTTAGCAAGACCTCTGCTTCAAGGTCAGCCAGTGTTGATCCAGTCGGACAACATCACGGCAGTCACCCACGTAAACAGACAGGGTGGCACAAGAAGCAGGAGGGCAATGGCAGAAGCTGCAAGGATTCTTCGCTGGGCGGAAAATCATGTGATAGCACTGTCAGCAGTATTCATTCCGGGAGTGGACAACTGGGAAGCAGACTTCCTCAGCACGACCTCCACCCGGGAGAGTGGGGACTTCACCCAGAAGTCTTCCACATGATTAAAAACTCGACAGGTATTGCGCCAGGTCCAGGGACCCTCAGGCAATAAGCTGTAGACGCTCTGGTAACACCGTGGGTGTACCAGTCAGGGTATGTGTTCCCTCCTCTGCCTCTCATACCCAAGGTACTGAGATTGATAAGATGGAGAGGAGTAAGCACTATATTCGTGGTTCCGGATTGGCCAAGAAGGACTTGGAAACCGGAACTTCAAGAGATGCTCACGGAGGATCCGTGGCCTCTACCTCTAAGAAGGGACCTGCTCCAGCAAGGACCCTGTCTGTTCCAAGACTTACCGCGGCTGCGTTTGACGGCATGGCGGTTGAACGCCGGATCCTGAAGGAAAAAAGGCATTCCGGATGAAGTCATCCCTATCCTGATCAAAGCCAGGAAGGATGTAACCGCAAAAACATTATCACCGCAATTGGCGAAAATATGTTGCGTGGTGCGAGGCCAGTAAGGCCCGACGGAGGAAATTCAACTGGGTCGATTCCTACATTTCCTGCAAACAGGAGTGTCTATGGGCCTGAAATTGGGGTCCATTAAGGTTCAAATTTCGGCCCTGTCAATTTTCTTCCAAAAAAAAAAAAAGAACTAGCTTCAGTCCCTGAAGTTCAGACGTTTGTAAAAGGGGTACTGCATATACAGCCTCCTTTTGTGCCTCCAGTGGCACTTTGGGATCTCAATGTAGTTTTGGGTTCCAAAAGTCACATTGGTTTGAACCACTTAAATCTGTGGAGTTAAAATATCTCACATGGAAAGTGGTCATGCTGTTGGCCCTGGCCTGGGCCAGGCGCGTGTCAGAATTGGCGGCTTTATCCTGAAAAAGCCCTTATCTGATTTTCCATTCGGACAGGGCGGAATTGAGGACTCGTCCTCAGTTTCTCCCCAAGGTGGTTTCAGCGTCTCACCTGAACCAACCTATTGGTGGTGCCTGCGGCTACTAGGGACTTGGAGGCCTCCAAGTTGCTAGACGTTGTCAGTGCCCTGAAAATATATGTTTCCAGGACGGCTGGAGTCAGGAAATCTGACTCGCTGTTTATCCTGTGTGCACCCAACAAGCTGGGTGCTCCTGCTTCTAAGCAGACTATTGCTCGTTGGATTTGTAGTACAATTCAGCTTGCACATTCTGTGGCAGGCCTGCCACAGCCAAAAATCTGTAAATGCCCACTCCACAAGGAAGGTGGGCTCATCTTGGGCGGCTGCCCGAGGGGTCTCGGCTTTACAACTTTGCCGAGCAGCTACTTGGTCAGGAGCAAATACGTTTGTAAAATTCTACAAAATTGATATCCTGGCTGAGGAGGACCTGGAGTTCTCTCATTTGGTGCTGCAGAGTCATCCGCACTCTCCCGCCCGTTTGGGAGCTTTGGTATAATCCCCATGGTCCTTACGGAGTCCCCAGCATCCACTTAGGACGTTAGAGAAAATAAGAATTTACTTACCGATAATTCTATTTCTCATAGTCCGTAGTGGATGCTGGGCGCCCATCCCAAGTGCTGATTGTCTGCAATACTTGTACATCGTTATTGTTACAAAAATCGGGTTATTATTGTTGTGAGCCATCTTTCAGAGGCTCCTCTGTTATCATGCTGTTAACTGGGTTCAGATCACAGGTTATACGGTGTGATTGGTGTGGCTGGTATGAGTCTTACCCGGGATTCAAAATCCTTCCTTATTGTGTACGCTCGTCCGGGCACAGTATCCTAACTGAGGCTTGGAGGAGGGTCATAGGGGGAGGAGCCAGTGCACACCAGATAGTCCTAAAGCTTTCTTTAGATGTGCCCAGTCTCCTGCGGAGCCGCTATTCCCCATGGTCCTTACGGAGTCCCCAGCATCCACTACGGACTATGAGAAATAGAATTATCGGTAAGTAAATTCTTATTTTTAGGCTTTGTGAAATAACAAAATGTGAACAGTGTAAAAGAAAATGTAACAGAATAATTAACATGTATATAAGGATACTAGATTATGTCACATAATACAAAAGTCGTAGCAAATACTTAGGCTACCAGACCAAAATCGGAACTTCTGGAATAAGTGCACCTTTAAACATCTCCCAATTAATACAGCATAATTCAACCCAAAATGTATTCATATAGAACCAAGATCTCCCTACCCAGTGGTGGTTTGTGCAGTTGCCCTAGTAATTCAGGAAATCCCATGCAAGTATTGTCCTTATCCCACTACTGACAAACATCAGACCTCAGAGGATGTTCAGATTTCCTCTGCATAGAGATAAGTGCTGTTTCGGTTATTACTTTAGTCTTAATTGTCTATATAAGGAGTAAATTCTTCTAATCTGACACCTATGAGATCTGTCAGGATGACTGACGAAGAGATAATCTGGCCATACAATAGGTCGATATCGTGTACGAATGCACTTTCTCTACTGTCCTAGGGGATACTGGGATGGTATTAGTACCATGGGGTATAGATAAGGTCCATTGGAGCCTTGGCACTTTAAATTTCTTCAGAGTGTGCAGGATCCTCCCCTCTATGCCCCACCTGCAGACTCAGTTTAGAAAAATGTGCCCAAGGAGCCGGGTGCATTCTCCCGAGCTCCAGAGTTTTTTCAAAATGTATTTTAGTTTGTTTTCAGGCAGGACTGGTTGGCACCAGTCTACCTGCATCGTGGGACTTGGGGGGGAGGGGGGGCGGGGAGAGCGTTACCAACCTCTTGAAGGGTTAATGGTCCGGATCTCCACTGACAGGACAGAGCTCCTGAAGGGGGTTGTTTCGCTCACCTATAGCGGTGTGCGCTCTCCCTCACAGCATGCCGCCATCCCTAATTGCTAAACTGAAGACGCTGAGTGGTCAGATGGTAGCGTTAGGGCGGCGGACACAAAGCTTAAGGCTGCTGTTGTCCCTCCATGCAAGCCCACACTGGCACTAATGCTGAAAAGTGGTTTTAACCCCATTTTCTTTGCAAATATTACCCTGCCAGTATAATCTATTGCGGGAACAACGCACGCCATTAAGGGGGCGGGGCTTCCCGGAGAGTGGGACCAGCGGCTCAGGGTGCCATTTCCTACTGCAAGGAAGCACTGCTCCTCCTAGGGACCCTCAAAAGCACCTTGTATGGTACCAAGGGGGTTTGTGGTGGGGTAGAGCGATATACTGTATGTGTATATAATAATCTAGGTTTTTTATCTAAGGTTTCTAGTTATTGCCCGGCAAAGCACTGCTTTTGCTGACTAGGCAAGGTGTGCTGGTTTCTCCCTCTGTCTCATTCCTAACAGGCTCTCTCTGGGTTACTGTGTTTTTAACCAGTTCCTGTGTTTGTGTGTGTATGTATGTATATGTATATATATATATATATATATATATATATATATATATATATATATATATATATATATATATATATATACACTGATGTGCAGTAGGTCAGGAGAGAGTCAATTGCCAGTCCTGCAGCACAAAGTTTTCCCCTCCCCTGGGGGGGAGAGGGGGGAGAGAACTCTGTTGTGTGCACAGTGCAGCCCCCCTTCACAGTGAAACAGCACTCAAGAGCCAGCATGGCTACACTAAATGATAGGAATGATTACAGACATATCATCTGAACTGGCTACTGCCAGGCAGGAGGGGCAAGATTTAAAAGAAGTCTATGACTGATTTTATGTTTAAGAATTCAGACCACAGGCCAGCCTCTCGGCCCCCTGTACTTATTTCACAAAAAGTACATTACCCCAGGTTCTAGTCTGTATCTGATGACGAGATGCCAGATCTGGAAGAGGGGGAGGTGGATGTAGATATGAGGGACGGTACTGTCTCAGGGAGTGGAAGCTCTTATCTACTCTATTTGAGATGTACTGAATATCCCTGATAAGGAGCCAGACACAGTAAAAGTATTGTTTTTTTTTTAATGTAAAAACAAAACCTCCTGCTACTTTCCTAAAGGGGGGTACTGACGGGGGAGATGTGTGCTGAGTGATCTTAACACAGACCGCCCAGCACACATCGCTCTGCATAGCACGTTGTGCTGAGCGAGGGGACAGACTGACGGGGTGCCGCTCACTTCACACAGCGGTGAAGTGAGCGACCCGCTAGATTGAGCCTGCATGCAGGCTCAATCTAGCACCGGCGATAGCGATGCGCGCTATCGCTGGGGGGCATACACGCGGCAGATCCGTGCTTAAAATCTAAGCAATCTAGTCAGATTGCTTAGATTTTAAACACGGATCTCTCCGTGTGTACCCTCCTTAACTCAAAGGAATTAAACATACTCTTTAGAGTAACGTGGGTTCATCCTGACATGAAATTTCAGATCCCTGTGAGGTTGCTGAAGTCCTTTCCTTTTCCCCTTGAGGATAGGAAGGTTTGGAAAATCCACCTGCAGTGGATACTTTAATGTCCTAGCTGTCACGTAAGATTGTGTTTCCTGTACCTGGAGCTATCTCCTTAAAAGACCCTGCTGATCATAAAATTGAGACATCTCTCAAATCCATTTGCACAGCAGTGGGAGTTGCTCAGAGACCCACAATTGCATGTGAATGATTACTAGGGTCATTGTTAAATGGACGGGTAATATACTGAAAGGTTTTGACACGATGCCTCAGGATGAGATTATCACACTCCTGCGACATGTACAGGATTCTGCATACAGTATTTTATGTGTGTAGCAGTCTAGGATATAGGCCTGATCATCAATGCATGCTCAATGGCTATGGTGGTGTCAGCGCACAGAGCGTTATGGCTGCGTCGGTGGACAGCAGACGCTGATTCTAAGAGAGGTGTAGAGAGCCTTCCCTTTACAGGGGATGCTTTGTTCGGTGATGAACTGAACAAGTGCATTTCACATGCTACGGCTGGTAAGTCCACCTATCTCCCGTCTGCAGCTCCGCCAGCTGGACGTGCTTACCCAGGCCCCAGTCTACAGTCCTTTCGGGTTGCCAGATTTAAGGGCAAGGCTAGAGGTACCTCCAACGCCCCTAGAGGACCCAAAGGTATACTGCGCAGACCAGCAGCCCCTGGTTCACAGGAGCAGTGCTCAGGCTCAGCCTCTTCCATGCCATCAGCATGACTGTAGACCCCAGATTCTGAGAGCCTTACAGGTGGGAGCTCGTCTCAAATATTTCAGCCACATTTTGGGCAGGCTCCTACCAGGACCCCTGGTTGAAGGACCTACTCTCCCAGGGCTACAGGTTAGAGTTATAAGCGCTCCCACCTCACAGAATTCTTCAGGTCAGGCTTACCAGTTTCACACGAAACAAGAGTAACTGTGCAAGAAGACATACAAAAACTTACGGGCGCAGGTCATTGTTCCAGTTCCGCCTCAACTCCAAAACAGGGGTTATTATTCCAGCCTGTTTGTGGTACCGAAACCAGACTGTTCGGTACGGCTGATCTTCAACCTTCCTGAACCTGTTCTTCTGAGTGTTCCACTTAAAGATAAAGAGAGCGGTGGTCATCCCGAAATGGCCGCCTCATCAGGCTTACCTCAGGTTGGCATTGCAGGACAGTCACTACCAGGTCCAAGCCTTGCCTTTCGGTCTCTCAACGGTACCAAGGGTGTGTACTGGGGTGATGGCAGAGATGTCGCTACAACTCTGCAAGCAGGGAGTGATCATTGTTCCGTAATTGGACGATCTCCTCATAACGGCTCTGTCCAGAGCACAGTTGATGGAAAGTATCAGCCATTCAATACGACTTCTCACGGATCACGGGTGGATTTTCAATCTGCAGAAATCCCGCCTAGAAACTTTGCAGAGGCTTTGGTTCTTGGTAATGATTCTGGGCACACTGTCTCATAAAGTGTTCCTTCCTATAGACAAGGCAAAGGCAATTCAGACGATGGTTCGTTCCATTCTGAAGCCGAACAAAATCTCAGTACATCTTTCCATACGCCTGCTGGAAAAGATGATGGCCTCCTACTAGGCAATGCGGTACGGAAGATTCCTTGTGTGGCTCCCTGATGTCACGTGTTTTGGATAGCCAATAAGATTCGGTTTTGAGAACAGAGTAAAACCGAGTAAAACCGTATCCGCTCTTCACTAATGCACAACCATTCCAGCTGGATCTGCTGGACAAATGGTCAGGGCACATCTGCACATGCGCCAGATGATTTGCTTTCTCCCAAAGCCAGGATTTCCCTCTTATGGTGGTTGCAGATCTCCCACCTGGTGGAGGGGTCGACACTTTGGAATTCAGGATTGGATTCTGTTGGCAACGGTTGCAAGCCACCGAGGTTAGGGTGCAGTGACCCAAGGGGCTCAGTTCCACGGTAGGTGGTCGGCTTGAGAGGCCTTCCTTCTGATAAATGTTCTGGAACTCAGGGCGCTTTACATTGCCCTTCTGCAGGCCTTTTCTATCCTTCAGTATTGGGCCATAACGGTCTGCACTCGGGGGAATGGGGCCTCCACCCACAAGTGTTTCAGCAGATATTTCATCAGTGGGGCTACTCGCAACTCAACATGTTGGCTCACCAAGAAGCTTCTGCATTCCTGTTCCAGGACGAGGGATCCACAGGCCGCAGCAGTGGAAGCTCTGATGCCGCCGTTGATTTACCAGTTGGTGTATTTGTTCCCTCCAGTTCCTCTACTTACCAGAGTTCTCGAAGGACTTAATGGAAAAGAGTTCAGGCAATTCTGATTGCCCCAGACTGACCCCGCAGGGCCTGGTAAGCAGACCTCCTGGCATTGTCACTTGAAGGCCCCTGGCCCCCGCCAATTCAGGATGATCTTCTTACACAAGGGCCGTTAGTCTATCCAGACTTACCACGGCTACATTTATTGGAATGGAAGTTGATTGGGAGGTTTTTGCCAGGAAAGGGATTCCGGGCAAGGTTTTCTCGACTATGGCCCAAGCCGGGCAGATGGTCACATAAAAACATTACCATCGCATATGGGAGACCTGTGTCTCTTGGTGTGAGGGTAGACAGTATTCTGCTGTGGATTTTCGTCTGGGATGTTTCTTGCATTTCCTGCAGGCTGTTGTGTTGGGCCTACGTTTAGGCTCCATAACAGTTCAGATCTCAGCCATGTCCTTTTCTTACAGGGAAATATTGGCTGTTCTCCCAGTAGCCCAGACGTTCTTGAAGGGTGTCCTTCATATTTGACCACCATTTGTGCATCCCACGGCACCGTGGGATCTGAATTTGGTTCTGACCTGTCTCCAATCGGATTGATTTGAACCTTTCCACAAGGTGGACATGGAGTATTTGACGTGTAAGGCTATCATGTTGTTGGCCTTGGCCTATGCGAGGCGTGTTTCGGACTTAGGGGCCTTATCCTGTAAGATTCCTTCTCTGGTGTTTCATGAGGATAGAGCGGAGCTCAGAACTCGCTAGACATTCTTGCCTGAGATGGTGTCGGCATTTCATATCAGTTCGCCGATAGTGGTCGATTTGGTTCGGGCTTTGGAGATTTATGTAGAGGACAGCTTGTCTCGGTAAATCAGACTCGTGTTTTTTGTTCTCTATGATGCTTCAGGGATTGGTTGTCCTGCTTTGAAGCAGTCTTTTGCATGTTGGATCAGGCTTACGATGCAACAGGCTTACTCTTCGGCGGCCTTGCCGCTGCCGAGGTCTGTCCAGGCCCACTCCACACGGTCGGTGGGTTCTTCCTGGGCGGCTGCCTGGGATGTCTCGACTTTACAGTTGTGCCAGGCAGCTTCTTGGTCAGGTTTGAACATGTTTACAGGTTCAACCCCTTTGCTACGGAGGACCTTCAGGTTGGTCAAATAGTTTTGCAGGGGTCTCAGCACTCTCCCACCCGGTCTGGGGTCTTTGGGACTTCCCCATGGTACTAAGACCATCCCATTATCCCCTAGGATGTTAGAGAAAATAGGATTTTAATACCTACCAGTAAATCCTTTTCTCGTAGTTCGTATGATTCCTCATATGCTGCATTGTGTGCACATCGTGCATGTTTTGGGTACGATTGCGATGTGCTGTCCCGCAGGTCGTGCGTCGCATCCTCAGATTATACGTGCAGCCCATATTATCTGTCATAATTGTGTGCACATCGTACCATGTTTTATGAACATACGATGCATCGTACGATTTCGAGTGGCATTTCCCTGGACATTTTTCTTCTTTGTGAGGCACACAATAGATCTTTAATAACTGGTCGTTAGCACATTGTGTGTCCCTCGTGTGTCTGGGACTGCCAGGGAGCTACCAGGAGGTTGAAGGGATATTGTGATATGACTAGCATCAGATGCGGGTCATCCTCATGTATGGCCAGCAATACAGACAGGTTTGAGAGAGAGCTCTGGGCGTGCATTTCCCCCAAAACCACCTACAACAGCGGGAGCTCTTTTTTTTTTTTTTTTTTTGGTTCCTGTCTCATGCGTCTGTTTATGTGTGTTTATTTTGCTTATATATGAGTTAATGTCATCTCTGCATGTGAGCAACATACACTTTCATGCTCTTCCTACCTTTCCCATTTTCAGACCTTGTGGGTGTCCGGTGGCTTAATGTAGGCACTCAGACAGCCTTCCTGCCAACAGGTTAGAGTTGCTGCCAGCGTAGTAGGTCATAGAAGCTGATTTTCTTTCTTATATACAGTTTTGCTATTAGGGCATGCTAAAACTGTCTGTATGCTGGGATGTGTAGTTCCACAAAAGCTTGGTGGCAGGATGTTGAATACCCCTGCTGTATAGTAAAGTGGTCTACCATGGCACAGGCTCTGTGCTAAACAACAGGATATTGTACCCAAAGCCGTAAGCTCTGTTGTGTTTGTTATTCATATTCACTCTAGGGTCATTGTGCTGTAATATTTTGTGGTATCACTGTTTTGAACTGGTAGGCTTGAGTGTGGGGACACCATTGTATAATGTATTAGTAGTAATGGTGAGTGATAAAATGTCTCTCATTTCTTCTAGTACGGATGGTGTGTAGCTTTTAGCCAACTTTGTGTTGAATGCCAACGGTGACCATATCCGTCCAGCAGTTTCACAATCTCTTGAGATGACTCCTATTTGGTGTCCTAAGCAGGCACTGTAAGAGTGATGGGTCAGTTATTAACCGCTTGTCCCAATATTTATTTTTCTTTCCAGAATTGTCTTAGGTCTGTGCTTGAACAAATAGCAGCTTATGGTCAAGTTGTCTTTAGGCTGCAGAAGTTTATGGATGAGGTCACAGGTCACTGCTCTGAGAATTCATTGCCGGGGACCCTGCCAACTCCCAAAAAAACTGCTGAAGCTCCATTCCGGACATACCAGGCCTTCATGTGGGCGTTGTATAAATATTTCATGAGTTTTAAAGAAGAACTTGCTGATATTGAGAAATGCATTATTAACAAAGGTACTTGTTCATTATTAGATGTTCTAAGTCTACACTAGACCCAATAATATAATTATATTTGCTAAGGACATTGTATTAGACTATCTACAACAGCACTGCATTTCTGTTTTTCTTTTTGTTTTCTTGGTTTAGATGAAACGGTCACCTTAGCACTAGTGGTTGACAAGTTGGCTCCTCGGCTTGCACAATTGAAAGTGCTGCACAAAGTGTTCAGCACTGGCATTGCAGAAGTGCCTCCAGACACAAGGAATGTTGTGAGAGCATCTCATCTCCTTAATACCCTGTATAAAGCTATTCTGGAGTATGACAATGTGGGAGAGGCCTCTGAGCAGACGGTAGGCAATCCTATTCTGAACTATGGTTCCCGGGTGTCCTGTTATTGCTGTGATAGTTCATTGTGCAAATAAACCACTTCATTTGGGATAAAAGTAGGGGTAAATGCTTATAGTAAGTTTTCAACTGTTAAGTTTTGTCACAATTAGAGGGGTTGTCCTCTGCTTATTGAATGAGAGTTTGGTTACTGCATGGTTGCGCAACGGTTACATATGTACAGATGAAATATAAGCCATATAATACATGCCGGTGCAATGTAGTGATGTGGGGTATAGGCTAAGTAGGAGTCTGGAACATCAAACAGTTAACTATTTCTCTGACGTTCTAGTGGATGCTGGGAACTCCGTAAGGACCATGGGGAATAGCGGGCTCCGAAGGAGACTGGGCACTCTAAGAAAGAATTAGGACTACCTGGCGTGCACTGGCTCCTCCCTCTATGCCCCTCCTCCAGACCTCAGTTAGAATCTGTGCCCGGCTCGAGCTGGTTGCACACTAGGGTCTCTCCTGAGCTTCTAGTAAAAAAAGGGTATTATGTTTGGGGAGAAAAAGTTCAAGTTCAAAATGGAATCGCTCAGGGCGGTTATTGCAAGCCTGGACGAAGGGGATTACATGGTATCACTGGACATCAAGGATGCTTACCTGCATGTCCCCATTTACCCTCCTCACCAGGAGTACCTCAGATTTGTGGTACAGGACTGTCATTACCAATTCCAGACGTTGCCGTTTGGTCTGTCCACGGCACCGAGGGTATTTACTAAGGTAATGGCCGAAATGATGATACTATTTCGAAAAAAGGGAGTTTTAATTATCCCGTACTTGGACGATCTCCTTATAAAGGCGAGGTCCAGGGAGCAGTTGTTGGTCGGCGTAGCACTATCTCGGGAAGTGCTACAACAGCACGGCTGGATTCTGAATATTCCAAAGTCGCAGCTGGTTCCTACAACGCGTCTACTGTTCCTGGGGATGGTTCTGGACACAGACCAGAAAAAAGTGTTTCTCCCGGAGGAGAAAGCCAAGGAGTTGTCATCTCTAGTCAGAGACCTCCTGAAACCAAAACAGGTGTCTGTGCATCACTGCACGCGAGTCCTGGGAAAGATGGTAGCTTCCTACGAAGCAATTCCATTTGGCAGGTTCCATGCAAGGATCTTTCAGTGGGATCTGTTGGACAAGTGGTCCGGATCGCATCTTCAGATGCATCGGCTGATAACCCTGTCTCCAAGGACCAGGGTGTCTCTGCTGTGGTGGCTGCAGAGTGCTCATCTTCTAGAGGGCCGCAGATTTGGCATACAGGACTGGGTCCTGGTGACCACGGATGCCAGCCTTCGAGGCTGGGGGGCAGTCACACAGGGAAGAAACTTCCAAGGACTATGGTCAAGCCAGGAGACTTCCCTACACATAAATATTCTGGAACTAAGGGCCATTTACAATGCCCTAAGTCAGGCAAGACCCCTACTTCAACACCAGCCGGTGCTGATCCAGTCAGACAACATCACGGCGGTAGCCCATGTAAACCGACAGGGCGACACAAGAAGCAGGTTGGCGATGGCAGAAGCCACAAGGATTCTCCGATGGGCGGAAAATCACGTGATAGCACTGTCAGCAGTGTTCATTCCGGGAGTGGACAACTGGGAAGCAGACTTCCTCAGCAGACACGACCTCCACCCGGGAGAGTGGGGACTTCATCCAGAAGTCTTCAAAATGATTGTAAACCGTTGGGAAAGGCCTCAGGTGGACATGATGGCGTCCCGCCTCAACAAAAAACTAAAAAGATATTGCGCCAGGTCAAGGGACCCTCAGGCGATAGCTGTGGACGCTCTAGTGACACCGTGGGTGTACCAGTCGGTTTATGTGTTCCCTCCTCTGCCTCTCATACCCAAGGTACTGAGAATAATAAGAAGGAGAGGAGTAAGAACTATACTCGTGGTTCCGGATTGGCCAAGAAGAGCTTGGTACCCAGAACTTCAAGAAATGATCTCAGAGGACCCATGGCCTCTGCCGCTCAGACAGGACCTGCTGCAGCAGGGGCCCTGTCTGTTCCAAGACTTACCGCGGCTGCGTTTGACGGCATGGCGGTTGAACACCGGATCCTAAAAGAAAAGGGCATTCCGGAGGAAGTCATTCCTACACTGATTAAAGCTAGGAAAGATGTGACCGCAAAACATTATCACCGCATATGGCGAAAATATGTTGCTTGGTGTGAGGCTATGAAGGCCCCCACAGAAGAATTTCAGCTGGGTCGATTTCTGCACTTCCTACAGTCAGGGGTGACTATGGGCCTAAAATTGGGTTCCATTAAGGTCCAGATTTCGGCTCTGTCGATTTTCTTCCAAAAAGAACTGGCTTCACTGCCTGAAGTTCAGACTTTTTTAAAGGGAGTGCTGCATATTCAGCCCACTTTTGTGCCCCCAGTGGCACCTTGGGATCTCAACGTGGTGTTGGATTTCCTAAAGTCGCATTGGTTTGAGCCATTTAAAACCGTGGAGATAAAGTACCTCACGTGGAAGGTGGTCATGCTGTTGGCCTTGGCGTCGGCCAGGCGTGTATCAGAATTGGCGGCTTTGTCATGTAAAAGCCCTTATCTGATTTTTCATATGGATAGGGCGGAATTGAGGACTCGTTCCCAATTCCTTCCTAAGGTGGTATCAGCTTTTCATGTGAACCAACCTATTGTGGTGCCTGCGGCTACTCGGGACTTGGAGGATTCCAAGTTGCTGGACGTAGTCAGGGCCCTGAAAATATGTTTCCAGGACGGCTAGAGTCAGAAAAACTGACTCGCTATTTATCCTGTATGCACCCAACAAGCTGGGTGCTCCTGCTTCAAAGCAGACTATTGCTCGCTGGATCTGTAGCACGATTCAACTTGCACATTCGGCGGCTGGACTGCCGCATCCTAAATCGGTAAAAGCCCATTCCACGAGGAAGGTGGGCTCTTCTTGGGCGGCTGCCCGAGGGGTCTCGACTTTACAACTTTGCCGAGCTGCTACTTGGTCGGGTTCAAACACGTTTGCAAAATTCTACAAGTTTGATACCCTGGCTGAGGAGGACCTTGAGTTTGCTCATTCGGTGCTGCAGAGTCATCCGCACTCTCCCGCCCGTTTGGGAGCTTTGGTATAATCCCCATGGTCCTTACGGAGTTCCCAGCATCCACTAGGACGTCAGAGAAAATAAGAATTTACTCACCGGTAATTCTATTTCTCGTAGTCCGTAGTGGATGCTGGGCGCCCATCCCAAGTGTGGATTGTCTGCAATACTTGTATATAGTTATTGCCTAACTAAAGGGTTATTGTTTGGAGCCATCTATTCGAGAGGCTCAGTTGTTGTTCATACTGTTCACTGGGTATAGTATCACGAGTTGTACGGTGTGATTGGTGTGGCTGGTATGAGTCTTACCCGGGATTCCAAATCCTTTCCTTCTTGTGTCAGCTCTTCCGGGCACAGTTTCCCTAACTGAGGTCTGGAGGAGGGGCATAGAGGGAGGAGCCAGTGCACACCAGGTAGTCCTAATTCTTTCTTAGAGTGCCCAGTCTCCTTCGGAGCCCGCTATTCCCCATGGTCCTTACGGAGTTCCCAGCATCCACTACGCACTACGAGAAATAGAATTACCGGTGAGTAAATTCTTATTTTTTCAGCCCAGGCTCCCTCTTCTCCTACATCCAGCGCCAGGCCAGCCAGTTTCGTTTTGGTCCCTTGCAGGAGCGGGCACTATTGGAAGAGGGGCTGCTTTTAAGCAGCCTAAACTTTTATTTCCTTTATTTTATTTTATTATTTTTTTGAGTTGTCAGCGCTAGGTGTCCGGTAGCCACAGCACTGACAAGCTGGTCAGTGTCCTTGGCCGGGTCCTCCTCTGCACATGGAGCCGCAGCAGAGCACCACAGGGGACAGGTAAGCACAGCTCCCTACCTGCCGGCGATGAAAGCCACATTGAAGCTGATTTCCCTGCCGGGAAGAAGGCCATTTGCCCTGGGGCTCCATGTCAAAGGTGCGGGAGGCTCTCCCCGTTAGCTTCTCCTGCTTTCCCTCTTCTAGGCATCCTGCCACTGGGTTTTCTCCTCCTCTCCCCTCCACAGATAAGATGCTGAGCAGCCATTTTACTTCCCTACCTGCAGCAGCAAGCCTCCGGAGAGTTGGCTCTCTATATACCTCCTTCCAGTGGTCAGTTTATACAGTTAGTCCCTTCCTGCCAACTGGGGTTGGATTATTCAGCATTCACAGCCTATTTATTGCTGCATTGAATGTATCTGTGTGCTTGCTTATAGTGTTTACTATTCAATTTGCATTTTCTACACTGTGCCCCCTGTTCTTTTCACATTACAGCTAGTCACATTGTGTTTCTCTTACGTCCTAGAGTATGCTGGGGTCCACATTAGTACCATGGGGTATAGACTGGTCCACCAGGAGCCATTGGCACTTTAAGAGTGTGAGAGTGTGGCCTGGCTCCTCCCTCTATGCCCCTCCTACCAGACTTAGTTTAGAAAATGTGCCCGGAGGAGCCGGTCACAGCTAGGGGAGCTCTCCAGAGTTTCCTTAGTAAAAGTTATTTTTTAGAGTTTGTTTTACAGGGAGGCTGCTGGCAACAGCCTCCCTGCAGCGAGGGACTTAGGGGGGGAGCAGTGTCCGTCCTGCGGGGTCTGAGCCACTGTCTCCGCTGACTGGACACTGAGCTCCAGAGGGAATAGATCGTTCCCCGCCACAGGGGATCGCTCACCCCAGCAGCATTCCGCCACCCCCTTGCAGAGCTGAAGATTGTGGCGAGTGAGACACCGAACCCCCTAGCAAGCGGGGGGCCGGTGTGAAGATGGCGGCATCAGGGTAGGAGCGCAGTATTAACCGCGCTCCGGAAGGCTCAGCGGTACATTGTGTGGCGCTGTGAGGGGTGCCCTTGAGCCAGCGCCTGCACCCTATGCTGGTCACTCAGCCTATGAAGAGCGGGAAGACCGCTCCATTTTGGGGGCAGAGCATCTCCTCAGAGCGGATTCAGCAGTGTTCAGCGCCATTTTCCTGCCTGCACAGCGCTGTCCAGGAAAGAAGCAAGTCCCTCCACAGCAATCTCCAGCTATCTCACGGTACCAGGGGATTGTTGAAGGGGGGGAGGCTGCTAAACGGTTGTGTAACCTATTAAGGTACACAGTCAGCGCTCATAAGGGTTCTCCCTTATATGTATAAAAGCGCTGTGTGTGGTTTGGCTCCAATCTTTGTGTCTCTCTTGCCATTCCATTCTTGGGGAGAAACTCTGTCTGTATCCCCTGTGTGTGTGTGGAGTGTTTGTGGTCACCAATAGCAATGTCCAGGGACTCTGTGTCATATGCTGCAGAGGATTTGTCCTCTCAAGATGATGCCATTCCATTTAATCAGAATTGCACTGATTTAGCACAGATTCCAGCAAGGGAGCCGGAATGGTTATCCTCTATCAAAAATATGATTTCTCAAATTTCACAGAGGGTTGCACAAAATGAATCTGCTACCCAGGTGCTGCAGAATATGGCAGTCTAGCCCAGTTCTGGTACCTCAGGTCCCCCCGCTGTGTACTCCCATAAGTGTCCTTTAGCACAAATAATGCAGGATGACACCGATACAGATTCTGACGGTGATGATGGGGTACGGGGGACCGCATCTCTTGCTAAGGGGGTGCAGTTGATGATAGAGGCCATTAGGGATGTGTTGAATATTAATGATACACCACCTGCGCAGGTTGAGGAGTGTTACTTCACTGAGAATAAGAAAGCCTCGCTAATCTTCCCTGCATCAAAAGAATTAAATACTGTTTTTGAAAAGGCTTTGGAAAACCCTGAGAATAAATTCCAGATCCCTAAGAGGGTTCAGGTGGCATTTCCTTTCCCTGTTGAGGATAGGAAAAAATGGGAAAACCTGCCTATTGTGGACGCGTCAGTATCCAGACTTTCAAAAAATGTGGTGTTGCCTGTTCCGGGACCTACCGCCTTGAAAGAGCTGGCTGATCGTAATATTGATAATACGCTCAAATCTATGTACACGGCTTCAGGGGCTATACTGCGTCCCACTATTGCCAGTGCTTGGATTGCCAAAGCTATAGTAAAGTGGTCTGGCACCTTACTTGAAGATTTGGATACTATGGATAAGGATGATGTTGGCTTATTTTTGCGCAACATTCAGGGTTCAGCGGGATTTCTGGTGGAATCCATGAAAGTTCTGGCTTCCATGGCTGCAGGAATTTCTTCCAAGTCGGTCTCAGCGCGGCGGGGACTGTGGCTACGTCAATGGTCTGCCGACACAGAATCCAGGAAAAGTGTGGAGTCCCTACCGTATGCAGGTCAGGCTCTCTTTGGGGAAGCGCTAGATGCGTGGATTTCCACGGCTACAGCGGGTAAGTCTCCCTTTCTTCCCCCAGCTGCTCCTGCTCCGAAGAAACGGTTTCTTCACCTACATCACAACCCTTTCGGACTACGAAGCCCAGAAAGGCCAGGCCGTCCAACACCTTCTTTCGGGGAGGTAGGCCCAAGTCCAAGAGACCCGCTACGGCAGGTTCCCAGGAACAGAAACCTATTTCAGGTACACCAAAGTCCTCCGCATGACGGTGGACTGCTGGTCCCGGAGGTGGGGCCGGTGGGAGCTAAACTCAGGCAATTCAGTCACATCTCGGTGTTGTCCGGCCTGGATCCCTGGGTGCAAGATATTGTGTCCCAGGGGTACAGGCTGGAGTTTCAAAATCTCTCCCCTCAGCGATTTTTCAAATCAGGTTTACCAGCTCTGCAGTCCTACAAGCCGCCGTCCAGAAGTTGGTGGAGTCACAAGTCATTGTGCCCGTAAACACCTCATATACACAACAAGGGTTACTATTCGAACCTTTTCGTGGTACCGAAACCGGATGGTTTGGTCAGGCCCATTCTGAACCTAAAGTCACTAAACCTCTTTCTGATGGAGTTCAAGTTCAAAATGGAGTCTCTAAGAGCGGTGATATCAGGTCTGGAAGAGGTGGAATTCCTGGTATCCCTGGATATCAAGGATGCGTACCTCCACATTTCCGATCTGGCTGCCGCATCAGGCGTATCTCCGCTTTGCCGTGTTGGACTGTCATTTCCAGTTCCAAGCCCTGCCATTCGGCCTCTCAACGGCACCGAGGGTATTCACCAAGGTGATGGCAGAGATGATGGTTCTCCTTCGCAGACAGGAGGTGAACATCATTCCATATCTGGACGATCTGCTGATAAAGGCAAAGTCCAGGGAGAAACTATTGAGGTCCATTGCTCTCACGACCGACCTTCTCAGTGTCCACGGTTGGACTCTTAACCTTTCAAAATCACACTTGGAACCAACCAGGAGGTTGTCCTTTCTGGGGATGATCCTCGACACGGAAGTACAGAGGGTATTTCTTCCACTGGAAAAAGCGTTGGTGATACAAACAATGGTCCGGGATGTCATGAAGCCAGCCTGGGTGACGGTTCATCAATGCATTCGCCTTCTGGGAAACATGGTGGCCTCTTACGAGGCTCTCCAGTACGGAAGGTTTCATGCTCGGCCTTTCCAACTGGATCTCCTGGACAAGCTGTCAGGATCTCATTTGCACATGCACCTGAGAATTCGTCTGTCGCCAGGATTTCGTTCCTCTGGTGGCTCCAAACTACCTCACCTTCTGGAGGGCCGCAGGTTCGGGATTCAGGACTGGATCCTTCTAACCACGGATGCAAACCTCCGGGGCTGGGGCGCAGTCACTCAAGGGGAGACCTTCCAAGAAAGGTGGTCAATTCTGGAAGTTGGCCTTCCGATCAACATTCTGGAACTAAGAGCCGTATACAACAGTCTTCTTCAGGTGGCCCATCTTCTAAGAAATCGGGCCATTCAAGTGCAGTCAGACAATGTAACAACAGTGGCTTACATAAACCGACAGGGCGGAACGAAGAGCAGAGCTGCAATGTCAGAGGTAACAAGAATCATCCTCTGGGCAGAAAAACACGCGTTGGTGCTGTCAGCAATCTTCATTCCGGGAATAGACAGCTGGGAAGCAGACTTCCTCAGCAGACACGATCTCCATCTAGGGGATTGGGGTCTCCATCCGGAGGTGTTCAAAGACATAACAGACCTTTGGGGATTACCCCAAATAGACATGATGGCCTCTCGTCTCAACATGAAGCTTCAGCGTTATTGTTCCAGGTCGAGGGACCCGCAAGCAATGGCAGTAGACGCCCTGGTGTCTCCGTGGGTGTTCCAGTCGGTGTACGTGTTTCCACCACTCCCACTCATCCCAAGAATCCTAAAGCTCATAAGGAGTCCATGTCCGTTTACTCCTGCATGCTGTTTCTGGGCTCCCTGGTTTCCACCTTTGACATGGTTGAAGAATGCTCAGTTTCAATCCAGGCCTCTTCAGTTGGAGGTTCTGGCACAATTGAACAAATCGGCTGATCAAAACACAGACTATCATCTCTCGGGGTGGTCCGACACATCCTCTTGTGGTGGCTTCAAACATCCCACTTAGATGAGGGTCGTCCCTTTTGGATTCTGGATAAGTATCTCCTCACCACTGGCGCAAGTCTTCACAGGTGGGAAGCAGTAACATGTCAACAATCCTTTCATGGTCGGTGGATGGCTCGAGAGTTGACTCCCAGTCAACATTCTAGAACTCTGAGCAGTCTTCAGTGCTCTTTCTGTAGCTCTGCTGCTCTTCCAGCATTGTCCGGCACATGTGCAGACAACGCAACGGCTGTTGTCCATATCAACCATCAGGGTGGCAGTTGCGACACCATGAAGGATGTGAGTTGCAGAGTGTCATCTCCCAGCTCTTTTGGCTGTCTTAATTCCCGGAGTCCAAAATTGGGAAGCAGACTTCCTTAGCCGCCAGGACGTTCACTCAGTCGAGCGCGCTCTATATCCAGACGCCTTTCAGCTCCTAGTTCATCGATGGGGCTTGCTGGACGTCGACTTAGTGGTGTCTCGGCTCAACTACAAGCTTCTGCAGTACTGACCTTGCAGCAGGGATCCGGGGGCTCTTTTGGTGGACGCTTTGGCAGTTTGGTGTCTTTCTTTTTCATGTACATCTATCTCTTCTCAAGTTCTCCACAAATTAAAGCTGGAGGGTGGCACTAATCCTGGTTGCCCTTGATTGGCCCAGACGGGGTTGGTCTGTGAATCTCCTCGGTCTCTCTGCCAATGCTTCGCTGCGTCTTCCTCTGTGGCAGGACCTTATGTCTCAGGGTCCATGCCTCCATCTGGCTCTGTCATGCCTCGTTTTGACTGGGTGGCTTTTGAGACAATCATCATGAAGGGCTATGGGATTCATTAATATCAAACTGCTGGCAGTTGTCAAAAAAGATGGGATTCTCCAGATAGGTTATTTTTACCATATTACAGGCCGTAAACCCTCCTCTGCTCATATTTATCACAGGTTTGGCGACTGTATTACTCCTGTTGTTCGGCTCTGAGTTTTAATCCCAGGTCATTTAGTTTCTCCCGAATACTCTCCTTTCTGCAGGCGAGTTTGGACTTGAGTCTTTACCTCTGTTTTTGAAAGTGTTTTCAGCCCTGTCTGTCCTCTTTCAAAGGCAGGTTGCATTTTTGCCAGATGTCCAGACTTTCTTGCAAGGTGTCCTCCATGTCCAGCCCCCAGTTTGTTCTTCCAGTGGCTCTATGGGTGCTTCAGGCTTTTCAGTTGTCTCCCTTTGAGCCCTTGGAATCCGTGGACATTCACTGGCTTACATGAAAGACTGTCTTCCTCCTTGCCATAGCTTTGGCCTGGTGGGTGTCAGTCTTGAGCATGTTGTTGTGTCGCTCTCCATTTCTGGTCTTTCATTTGGACTGGGCTGTTCTTAGGACGCGATTGGTCTTCCTCCAGAAAGTGGTTTCTCTATTCCACATCAATCAAGAGATCGTGGTTCCAGCCTTTCAAGCACTGGATGCTTCTCCGGAGGCGTCCTTTTTAGATGTTGTATGTGCCCTCTGGTTTTATGTTGACAGAACTTGGGAAATCTACAAATAGCCTACTACTTTTTGTCCTCTATGACTTTCACAATCTAGCTACTAAGCAGATCTTAGCCCGATGGCTCAGTTTGACCATCCGCCACGATTATGCTGCGGCGGACCCTGCCGTGGAGACTTCTCATTCCACCTGGTTGGTTGCTACTTCTTGGCAGTTCGCCATGGCACCTTTGCCGATCAGCTATGTAAGGCGGCTGTGTGGGCTTCTTCCCACGCATTTCTTAAATTTTATTCAGTTGACACCTTTGCCTCCGGGAATGTGGCCTTTGGGCGACAGGTTCTCAGCGCAGCTCAGGAGGGTCCCCTCCTTTTAAGAGAATAGCTTTTGGACTTCCGGGGGCGGAGCCAGCGAGTATGGCTGCTTTTTAATACAGCTCCCTGAGCTGATACAAAATCCTCCACAATCCCCTAATTTTGGCGCTAATTTCGACATCTGGACATCATATTCCTGTTGCCTGCATCTTAGGGAACACTGGGATATCGAAATTGTCACGAGGCTAAAGGATTGCCCCGGAGTCAGGCCATCGACAGAGACGGCCAGCATGACCGCCAGCATGGCGTTGGCGCGAAAGTGATGTTGGCTGTGTAGCGGGGCGCACACGGCCTGAGGACACCCATCGCTATTTGGACACAACGCCTTCTTGTCCTACAACTGCTATTGCCCTGGGGGAACGCGCCGCTGTGAGCGGTGGAACGGGACGCTGATCGGGACAAGCTGGGGGCATCCCGGACGGATGACGTGGCCCCTGCAGCATTACCCACCGAGTCGCTGGATCGTGAGTACTTCCCTGCTTGCGGATCTTAAAGAACGTACATCGCCTATTGGAGACGGAGTTCGGGTCCATTACAACGGACGAGTGACTGCCTTCTGACCTGTCTACGCCACGAACTGCCTGAAATCCGCTCTGTCCTGGGGGAGCTTCACAGCGGTCACAGACAGCGGCACTGAGAGGCAGAGTTACCCGGCCGCATGCAGGGACACTCGCGGGGAAGACTAGCCTGAGTTCAGTGACGACGAGCACAAGGCGCTTGGACTTACGGGGCTCACCACGACTCACCTCCCTGATCCAAGCATACACGGCTCACGCTGGTCTTTTGCTCGTTCTCCCCCAGGTACTAACTTTGTATGTATTACCCCCTTCCTTTTCCATTAACAGCTCTTAACACTGCATACACTCTCCCTATACTTTAGCCCGTTCCCCCCTTTTGTGTTTCCCGTCCCCCCCCCTTCCTTGCTCTCCCTCCCTACTCCGTGATCCCTCTTGATTTCCCCTCTCCTCTGGTCCCTCCATAACTCCTGGCCAACAGGGATTTTATTGCGGCCAGAAAGCTGTCACATCATGAACAGTGATTGCGGGAAGCTGCAGGGTGAGCTGCTTTGAGCTGTTCTGTGGACTGCTCACAACCTGGCTCCAGTTTTTCTCCCACATCTATCTGAAAACGCAGACTATCCGGGACAATAGTGGAACTGCATGTGATCTCTTAAATTGACAGACTACTGTGGTTTGAAATATTCCGTTGCTCAACTCTTGTCTAGACTGTACTACCGACTAGTGGTTAACTACTAGCAAGTTGCTCAGTTACGTTTTGTTAACTTTCTTCCTTCACTGATACTGCTTGCTTGTGTCTTTTTCTTTTAAACTATGCAACCTATGGTTATTCTCACATGATTATTTATATCCAGCGAGCTAGTGTACTGCCCTGGGTTTTACCTCCACCTGGTGGTTACGAGACGTCATGACTATGACGTGCCTCAATCTGTATATTATGTGAATTGATGTTTGATTTTTTTTTTATTTTGCTGAGTGGCTCTGACATATCTTCCAACTTGAGCTCTTACGTGAGGTGTTTTATTATCATATACCACCTTGTGTTTATATCGGGGCCTTTCTACCCTTGTGTATAGCGGTCTAGCGACCGAGGGATGGACAAATACGTCCATAAGACTTCAACGGTTATACCTTCCCAGTCCTCAGTGAATACAAGAATGAGTAAAAATAAAAACAGTGCGGGGAAACCTAACCCCCCCCCCCCCTCCAGCTGTGGGCAATTCCCAGGACCAGCCTCAGGAAACAGAGGCTCTGCCTGACCAGCCCTCTTTAATGCATATGGCACAGGAGCTCTCGCGACTCCTGATGCCCCAAATTGACAAGAAACTTGAAAATATCCCTCTAATTGACAAGAGGTTGGAACAGATACAAACACTACTAGACTCCACACTTACAAAGATTGATCAGAACACCTCACGGATAAATTCCTTAGAGCAAAGGGTTAGTGACGGGGAGGACCAGATACATACACTCCAACGTTCCACTGACACCCAAGATTCATCCCTTAAGGCTTTGCAGGCAAAAATAGATGACCTTGAGAACAGGGACAGGAGATCGAATTTACGCTTCGTGGGCATCCCCGAAGTAATCAGGGACGGACAGTTATCAGATTTTATAATAAATGACCTATTCTTAGCTCTAGATATCGCAGATTCCCCATTTCTGCCACACATTGAAAGGGCACATAGAATTGGTCCTACTTGCCCTGATGTTGATGTGAAACCAAGGCCTGTCATCGCAAAGTTTATGGATTTCCGCATGAAGGAACATGTTTTGCGCTCCTACCGCAAAATCCCGCAATTGCTAGTGAATGGCAAACGTATTTTGCTTTTTCAAGATTTCGCTGCCTCTGTTGCGCATAAGAGGAGAGAGTTTTCTGATGTTTGCAAATTGCTTCACGAGAGCAATACTAGATTTGCGCTGATGTATCCAGCTAAATTGCGTATTCATGACAATGGTCGCACACTACTATTTGCTGATCCTGTTACTGCCAAATCCCACGTCACACGTATGTTGAATCCTGGAAACCCGTAACACAAAGGATAGCTATAATGCTACTGCATGTTTACTACCCTAGGTTGGGTTATCTTCCACAATTGAGAGACCATAGGGCCCGTTCTATGCTACTCAGCTTAACCTTAAGTAACATATTTAATATTGTTATGGCCCTCGACAGCGCTACCGGAGTCTAGATATTTTGGTACTCCATACCTTGTACCCTGAGTTGGTTTAGTTTTCACATGAGTGAGGCCTTTGGTCTCATTATATGCTCTTTCGGGATTTCTCTGCCTCTGTTGCGCAAGAGAGGAGAGAGTTTTCTGACGTTTGCAGGATGCTTCACGAGAGCAATACTAAATTTGCGTTGATGTATCCAGCTAAGTTGAGGGTGCATGACAATGGCCGCACGCTACTATTTGCTGATCCAGTTTCTGCCAAATCCCACGTCACACGTATGTTGACTCCTGAGAACCCGTAACACAAGTCTTAGTTATTGCTCTACAACAGGTTTACTGCCTTGGGTTGGCTCATCTTCAACACTTAGGAGACCATAAGTCCCGTACTCAGCCAACCAGCTTAACCTTCAATGAAATATCTATTATTGTTGTGGTCCTCGTCTGTGTTGCGGAATTCTAGATATTTTGGTATTCTCTACCTTATATACTGAGTTGGTTTAATATACACATGAATGAGGCCTTTGGTCTCATTATCCGCTGCTCAGCTTAAATTAATTTTACTTTAAGTCACTTGCTACAGTTATTATTGATGTGTTCCTCGCCAGTGCTACCGGATGGTTTAGCACTTGCGCTGTTACTAGTTTGGTTTGGAAAATTTGAAAATTGTTCTGTGAAGCAATGTGTGTTTTTTTTTGTTTTTCTTTTTGTTTTGCCCGTGCCGTGCCTCCCTCTCCAGATCCGTTGAGGAGCTCTATGGTTCACTGTGGTTCGGATTGTCCCTCTCCGCTCGGTGGGACGAAGGAGGGCAACTGTGTGATGTAGTGTTCCTTCTGGATTGCCACCCTCGGGTGGGTGTAGGTTAACTTACTCATGACGGACTTAGGTACAGGAGCCTCCTCCTCGGATGCTCTTTTTAAGATTCTGTCCTGGAATGTGGGCGGCCTTAACTCCCCGATTAAACGTAAAAAGGGTTCTTACACATTTAAAAAGGTTTAGGCCCCAGATTATATTTCTCCAAGAGACCCACTGGATGTCGGGCGCCTCCTCTGCTCTTCGGGCACCTTGGTTAGATGACTGTATTTCCGCTGACAACACACGAAAAACCAGGGGTGTTGCGATCCTATTCAGTAAAAATTTACAATACACTATTTTGAACTCTATTGTTGACCCACAGGGGCGCTATTTAATTTTAGATGTGGAAGTTTGGGGTAATAAGTATACGTTAGTGAATGTTTACGCACCCAATGTCGAAACTGCTGCCTTCCTCCGGGAGTTGAGCTCTCAGTTGTTGCAACGCGACAATTTTCAGCTTGTCCTGGGGGGTGATTGGAATACTGTAGATGATCCTACTGTTGATAAATCTCCTGTCCCACGCACTTCCCAATCTTCTTTCTGGTCACACCTTCAAACTTTAATGGTCTCCCTCCAGCTTACTGACGTTTGGCGTCTCCTAAATCCCTCCGACAAATCATTCACTTTTTTCTCTGGGGTTCATCGATCCTGGTCCAGGATTGACTCGATTTTAATTGCTGATTCTCTTGTCACGCGGGTCGCGCATGCTGATATCCATAACATTTTGATATCGGATCACGCTCCGGTGACATTAACGTTACAGAGAACTCTTCAGTCAGGGGGCTCCAGACACTGGAGGTTTCTGAGTTATCTTTATAATTGCAATGACTTTCGGAAATTTTTGATAACTAATTGGGCCAACTTTTTAGACGATAACCTTGAACACTGGGATCGCCCAAATATTCTTTGGGGTGCGGCGAAGGCTGCTGTTAGGGGTCAAATTATTGAGTTTGTCCATAGATTGAAGAAGAAAAATCTGGCGACATATACTACACTACATTCGGAGCTAGATGCTGTGCTGCAGAATCACCGTGCCCTACAAACTGAGGAATCTTTGCGGCTCTATTTGCAGGCAAAACAACTACTGAATGACCACTTGCTGGCGCAAGCAAAGCGGGACGTGGTGTTTTCCTCTCATAAGTATTACCAGTGGGGTAACAAGTCTGGTCGACTTTTGGCTAATATGGCTAGGAAGAAAACTGCTCGAAAGTTCATAACGGCTGTTAAGCATCGGGATACGGGGCATCTCCTTACCACTTCCCCTGCTATAGTGAAACATTTTGTATCTTACTTTGCCGACTTATATTCGGATCTCCCTTTTAATGACTGTGCTCATGCCGCACTTTTACCTGATTCAGCTTTGCCTCCTATAACGAGTGCGCAGTCGGAGTTACTGGTGAGTGCAATTACGGAGGAGGAGCTTATCTCGGCTATGTCCAAACTCCACCTGCACAAATCCCCGGGCCCGGACGGGCTCTCCAATGAATTTTATAAAATCCTTCAGCCTCATATAATTCCGACTCTGCTAGAGCTATTTAACGGCCTGTTGCATCATCGTGCCCCTTTTCATCATTTCACAACAGCCCATACCGTTATGATCCCCAAACCCGCTCAAGACCCTCAATTGGTGACCTCGTACAGGCCTATTACGTTGTTAAATGCCGACATAAAATTATTCACCAAAATTTTGGCAGATCGACTACAAACGATTCTCCCACACGCTCTAAGGGGCCCTACTCATTTGACGATGCGCCGCCGAGGTGCCCGACGCCCGAAACGGCCGACGAGCGACCCGGCGGCGGGGGGGGCAGTGACGGGGGGAGTGAAGTTTCTTCACTCCCCCCGTCACGCGGCTGCATTGAAGTGCAGGCAAATATGGACGAGATCGTCCATATTGGCCTGCATGCACAGCCGACGGGAGACCAGCGATGAACGAGCGCGGGGCCGCGCATCGTTCATCGCTGGAGTCTCCACACTGAAAGATATGAACGAGTTCTCGTTCATTTATGAACGAGATCGTTCATATCTTTCAGAAAATCGGCCAGTGTGTAGGGCCTATAACTACTCATCAGCTTGGCTTTGTTCTTAATACACATTCGGTAAAAGGTATTCGGGCTGCTATTGCTGCAGTAATGGCCTCTGCTCATTCGCCCCATTCCAGGAATATACTCCTCAGTCTAGACACTACTAAAGCCTTTGATACGGTACTTTTGGCCCCATCTATTCAGGGTCTTGGAACTTAGATTCTTCCACCATGACTTTATTGATATTATTCGTTACTTATATGACTCTCCTTCCACTACCCTCTTACTGAATGGCTATACCAGTGATACGGTGATTATGCATCGTGGCACACGACAGGGCTGTCCCTTGTCCCCCTTGTTGTTCAATTTAGCCATAGATCCCCTCCATCGTTTGCTATTGACTGACACTCAGTTTCATGGCATTCAGATAGGTCGCAGGGAGCTAAAGCTTACTGCATTTGCTGATGATCTACTGCTATATGTTTCAGATCCGGGGACTTCCTTGACTCATATATTTAATCTACTGCAGGCGTATGGACATATTTCTGGCTTCAATGTTAACTGGTCGAAGTCAGTGGCACGAAGACTGGGGAGTGGTGTGTTTTTGAGAACCTGGGTGGGGGGTTTACCACTGAAATTGAGCTCAGATCACTTCACTTATCTGGGGATTCAAATATCGAGACAACCGGAGCGACTTTATACTCTAAATTTTACCTCGGCTATCAGAAAAATTGAGGCTTAGCGTGACACCTGGAAATCTCTGCCTTTATCATACATGGGGAGAGCGAATTTGATAAAGATGATATCATTCCCCCGTTTGATGTACTTTATACAGGCCATGCCACATGTGCTCCTAGCTAAAGATGTTCAACGCATCAATTTTCTTTTTAGACGCTTTATTTGGCAGGGACGAAAACCACGTATAGCGTTGATTAAGTTACAGCAAACCACGGAGAATGGGGGAATTCATTTTCCTAATGTTCTATGGTATTCCCATGCCGCTCAACTACGGTATTTGCATGACTGGGTACACAATGACCATAACTACACAAATACGGACATAGATAGAGAATTTTTACAAGGGGGGGGACCTGGTTGCCTTTTTACATCTGCATGCTCGGGAGGTGTCTGAGGAGTGGAGGAGGAATCCACTATTGTGGAGCATTAAAAAATTATGGACAGATATACGTAACAAACTAGATCTGAACTCCCACAAATCACTATACCTTCCGTTCATGGCTAATCCAGACTTCCAGGAGGGTAGGGCGCATTATCCATTCAACATCTGGCGAATGGGGGGTGTTTCCAAGATAGCTCATTTGGTGGATTTGCAAAGCTTGAGGCCGCTCACATTCCAGGAAGCCACTGCTAGACATCCAGTTTTACTGGCCTATCCTGTGGCCTTTCTATTGGCCCAACACTATGTTTCTACTACTATTAGCTGTTTCTCACCTATGGATTGGAGCAATTCGATAGATAAATTGCTGCAACAAGCCCCTAGAACTAGTAAGGCAATATCAATAGCATATGGATACTTTCGGACGGTTCTAGACTACTCTACGGGACAGGGAGGTATCCGGTCATGGACGGAATGCCTCCCGGGGCTCGAGACGACTGACTTGCTTACGGCCCATGCAAAAGCTTGTAAACTGTTTCCCTCTTCTAGATACAAAGAAATGTCTCTTAATATTTTGCACAGGACTTATTTGTCGCCTCATAGAAGATGTCTCATAGGACTAGCTGACACGCATGCTTGTTGGAAGTGTGGTTCTCCACAGGCAGACCTATATCACTGCTTGTGGACATGGTCTCTGATTAGACAGTTCTGGATAAGGATAAGGAATTACTTAATGACTAACCTAGTGAATTATTAGAGATTGTGCCCAAAGTGGGCGCTTTTCGGTATAGTCTCACCGGACCTACGTCTCTCACAGGGAAGTAGAAAGCTACTGCTGGCAGTTAGTATAGCGGCCAGAAAGGCTATTCTGCAAGTATGGATTGCTAGAGATCCACCTACACTTTCGTTGTTTAAAGCCAAATTATTTTATCTCTTTCGGATGGAATGGATAGGAATTTTGCTAGACAAGGATACTAAGATACAGAGATTCTTTGACGCATGGGAAAGCTATATAACGACCTTGTCGACAGCAGTCAAGACGCAGCTCCATAACTCTTTATCTAATACAGAATGGTTTTTGACTAGAACGATTGCGGGGGATCCGCCGATTGTGCTACAGAACTGAATGCTATTCTTAGCTCGGTAGACGACTGGGGGGAGGTTGGCATATGGTCACGGGCAATTTTTTATTTTTTTATTTTTATTTTTTATTAATTTTTTTATTTTTTTTCTATCCTCACCTGCACGCGTCTGGGTCAGCTGACTGGACCAGCTCTTAATCTAATGGTTACTGAAGCCCCGAGAGGCATGTTCCATATAAGTGTAATATTATTATTTGTACGGTGTTTGGAATGTCTCTTGATTGGGGACTCTGTTGTATTGTTATTTACTCCCCTTTCGCTTTTTTCTATTTGACATAGGTTTGACCTACTGTGAAAATTTATGTATGTAATTCATATATTGCTTCAATAAAAATATGTAAAAAAAAAAAAAAGAGAGAATAGCTTTTGGACATACCACTGTTTAAAGCCTGTGTCCCCTATAGCATGAAGAAGAAAGGGTGATTTATGTTCTTTGCTCGTGAAATCTTTTTCTTCGGAATCCATAGGGGACATGGGTGCCCACCCTGACGCACCTGACTTGTGGGGTCTTTTTAATCGGTTTCCTCTGTCCACATACTGTGTGTGTGTGTTTGGACCTGTGTGTGTGCCAGTATTCCTTCACCGCTTTTTTTTTCCTGCCTTGGGCTTGCTAACTTAACTTGCTGGCGTCGGTCTGAGGGAGGGGTATTGGGGAATAGGGAGCCTGGGCTGCTGCTGGAAGAAAAAAGTTAATTGTTTGGTACCCCAGACTCCTACTCAGCCTATACCCCACGGTTTAAAGCATTGATCTCCAACCCATAGCTCGCGATCTACCGGTAGCTCGCCGTAGTATTTCCGGTAGCTCACAGAGTGCACAGGCTTGGGCAGTCACTGGCACTCCTCCTCCCTTCATTTTTAATATGGTGACGGCCGTCAGCCAATCAGAGCTCGTGTACCGGCAGTGGCGGCACCTGAGTTTTGATTGGCTCACTTACCGGCATCATATTTTAAATACCCGCCGCCGGAGACTGTCACCCTCTCCGCAGCCGCTCTCCGGACTTCACAGGAGAGGTGCGCGCTGCGCTCTCCTCCCCTTCCATCCCTCATACAGGAGGAGCAGCTCCGGCGGCAGTAGAAGAAGCCAGCAAGGGTTAGCACTGTGTGGGGCACTGTATCAGACACTGCGGGGTGGCATTATTTGTGTATCTGGCACTGCTGGGAGGCATTATTTGAATATCTGGCACTGCTGAGCCGCATTTATTTGTGTATCTGGTACTGCTGAGGGTCATTATTTGTGTATCTGGCACTACGCGGGGTGGGGCATTACTTGTAGTGGTGAGGCCACACCCACTTTCACAGGAACCCACGCGCAGCGGGGTGGGGGTGCGGGGTAGCTCCTTCAGAGGTTTTATTTTACGAAAGTAGCTCACACCCCAATTAAGGTTGGAGACCACTGGCCTTTGTCCCCTATAGATCCCATAGAAATGGATTTAACCAGGTAAGAACATTCCGAGTTGTTCGCTCGCTAGCTGCTTTTAGCAGCAGTGCAAACGCTAAGCCGCCGCCCTCTGGAGTGTATCTTAGCTTAGCAGAAGTGTGAACGAAAGGATCGCAGCGCTGCTACAAAAAAAGATTGTGCAGTTTCTGAGTAGCTCGAAACCTACTCCTACCTTGCGATCACTTCAGACTGTTTAGTTCCTGTTTTGACGTCACAAACGCGCCCTGCGTTCGGCCAGCCACTCCCCCGTTTCTCCAGCCACTCCTGCGTTTTTATCTGGCACGCCTGCGTTTTAACACACGCTCCCCTAAAACGGTCAGTTACCACCCAGAAACACCCACTTCCTGTCAATCACTCTGCGGCCAACAGTGCGACTGAAAAGCGTCACTAGAGCTTATGTAAAATTGCATCGCCTTTTGTAAAAGTACGACGCGCGTGTGCATTGCGTCCCATACGCATGCGCAGAAGTGCCTATTTTTTGCCTGATCGCTGCGCTGCGACCGAAAGCAGTGAGCGATCAACTCGGAATGAGGGCCATAGGTCCCCTTTTTACAACAATGTCGAGTTGTGGCTCTTGCAGCCAGTTTACACTAATTTATCATATTTCCGGAGCACTGTTTTGTTAAATTATATATCTCATTTGCTGTGTTCTATTTCGGTAATTCATTATCTTGTAATCCAGATATATTTCCTATTATATTGTTCCTATTATATTGTTCTAATTTGCATAAAAACAATGTGTTCCTTAATCCACACCCTAGTCTAAAGACTCAAAACCTGTGAAGATTTCATGAGAGAACACGCTTTTCATATACATACTGCCTTTACAAATGTTTTTTTTTCTCTGTCTTTGTATGGTATGAATTTTCACAATACTTGGTTTTTAGAGTAACACTCTATCTTTGCAGGTATCTCTTCTGTTTTTCCTTTGGGTTGAAACTGTTAGACCATATTTAGAAATTGTAGATGAATGGATTGTCCATGGACATCTTTTCGATCCAGCTAAAGAATTTATTATCCAGCGGTGTGTATACGAAAGCATTAGTGGTACATTCAGAACTATATGTGTGTGTTTGTGTGTATAACATTTTTTATATATGTAATATGTATTCAGAACTATGTGTTTGTGTTTGTGTGTATAACATTTTTTATATATGTAATATGTATGTGTATGTAATATATAGTCCTGTGCAAAAGTTTTAGGCAGGTGTGGAAAAAACGCTTTCAAAAATAGGATTTTGTTTTTAACAACTAACAAAAAGCAAAGTGAATGAACAAACATCTAAGTCAATTCATTATTTGGTGTGACCACCTTTTGCCTTTAAAACAGCATCAATTCTAGGTACAACTGCACACAGTATTTGAAGGAACTCGGTAGGGAGGTTGTGCTAAACATCTTGGAGAACTAACCACAGATCTTCTGTGGATGTAGGCTTGCTGAAATCCTTCTGTCTCTTTATATTGGGGGGGACTCCTTGTTCTTCTTTAACGCTGAAGATAGTTCTTAATGACAGACGCCTCACTGATGGTATTGCATGGTGGATAAGTACCTGCCTGTATTTCTCAGCATTGAAGCACAAAGAAACTGGCAACAAAGGACCATAGATGCAGTGGTCAGCCAAAGAAACTGGGTACACACTGGTAGATATATCTACAGATCATTGGATCTGCAGATATATCTATAGCCAGATCGGACAGTGTGTTGTGCATACACACTACCCTTTCTGTTGTGACATATGTCACAAACGGGGCGGTCATTTACATGCGCCCTCCTGTGCACACAGAACGATGTATCTGTAGATATATTGGTCTGCAGCGCTAACGAAATATGTCTGTGAACGACGGCGTTCAGACATATCGTTGGTACCCAATGGCTGACTGACCAGCGATAAATTGTCCGTTCAATAGAACGGCTGATATATTGGCCAGTGTGTACCCAGCTTTAGGGCATCAGATGAAATACACATCATGCTTACTTCTCTTCGAAATTGAAAGATGTTCAGCATTGATCAGTGCATTTAAGTTTGTACCCTAACATCAAGGGACTTCATCTCACTGCAAGTCTTTATCACCAAGATTTCTGAAAATCTGGCAACTGCTATCACATCAAAGTCAAACTGAAAATGTGCTATCTGGTTTAAAGCTTACCTGCCAACTAACTCGTGGCTTTTCAAGGTGAGACCGTCGGCAACACAACTCCTGAATTACCACTTAGGAAGCCGCTGACACAGGTTAAATGTAAATGAACTTAGACAGGGGTGCATAAAGTATGAATATTATCTGTATCATCTTATTCGGAGGTCTAGAGCCAATCACAAGTGGACACAACATGGGAAAATCTTGAGAATGTTCATATGTATTGGTGAGAACAGATGATTGTATGCACTGTATTTGTATGTAGTTTCCTTTTCTACAATTCATACAGTTTTTATATGATCTGGAATCTGTCAAATGTTTTATTAAAATTGTTACTATAAGGACCAATGTATACTGTATTATGCATTAGGTGGTAAACTTGACTTTTAGTATGAAAACTCATTAGCGCCCTCAGATTTTACATTCTTTTTCTGCTTCTGCTTAGACTTTCTTTAACCTTCAGCAGTTTGCGGCTTATCTTTTTACCATTTTTTTTTTTTTTTTAACTGGACTGAGTTGCTTAAAAAAATGGAAAGAATGAGTTCTAAAACTTCTTGTAGTGTGTTGAATGGTATGTACAGTGCCTTGCTAAAGTATTCACCCCCCTTGGCTTTTTACCTATTTTGTTATATTACAACCTGTAATTTAATTTTTTTTT
This sequence comes from Pseudophryne corroboree, assembly GCF_028390025.1. Lineage (NCBI taxonomy): Eukaryota > Metazoa > Chordata > Amphibia > Anura > Myobatrachidae > Pseudophryne > Pseudophryne corroboree. The sequence continues at coordinate 385,768,297 of NC_086445.1, forward strand.
TATCTGAATTTTATGTGATGGATCTGCACAAAATGAGAAAAATTTATATAAAACATTTTTTTTTATAAATAAAAATTAGAAAATTGGCATGTGCATATGTATCCACCCCCTTTGCTATGAAGCCCCTCAAAAGTTCTGGTGCAGCCAATTACCTTCAGAAGTCACATAATTAGTGAAATAAAGTCCACCTGTGTGCAGTCTAAGTGTCACATGATCTGTCAGTATAAACACACCTTTTCTAAAAGGCCCCAAAGGCTGCAACATCACTAAGCAAGATGCATCACACCATGAAGACCAAGGAGCTCTTCAAACAAGTCAGGGACAAAGTTGTTGAGAAGTACAAGTCAGGGTTGGGTTAAAAAAAAAAAATGTATCCAAATCTTTGATGATCCCCCGGAGCACCGTCAAATCCATCATCTTCAATTGGAAAGAACCTGGTACCACAACCAACCTGCCAAGAGAGGGCCGGGCAAGGAGGGCATTAATCAGAGAGGCAGCACAGAGACCAAAGGTAACCCTGAAGGAGCTGCAGAGTTCCACAGCAGAAACTGGTGTATCTGTGCATGTGACCACAATAGGCTGTACACTCCATAGAGCTGGGCTTTATGGAAGAGTGGCCAGAAAAAAAGCCTTTATTTAGTGTTAAAAACAAGAAGGCACGTTTTGAGTTTGCCAAAAGGCATGTGGACGACTCCCCAAATGTATGGCGGAAGGTGCTCTGGTCAGATGAGACTAAAATTTTATTTTTTGGCCACCAAGGAAAACGCTATGTCTGGCGCAAAACCAACACGTCCCATCACCCCAGGAACACCATCCCCACAGTGAAACATGGTGGTGGCAGCATCATGCTGTGGAAATGTTTTTCAGCAGCAGGGACTGGGAAACTGTTTCGAGTCGAAGGAAAGATGCTAAATACAGGGATATTCTTGAGCAAAACCTGTTTCAGTCTGCCTGTGATTTGAGACTGGGATGGAGGTTCATCTTCCAGCAGGACAATGACCCGAAGCATACTGCTAAAACAACACTCGAGTGGTTTAAAGGGAAACATTTAATGTGTTGGAATGGCCTAGTGAAAGCCCAGATCTCAATCTAATTGAGAATCTGTGGCCAGGCTTGAAGATTGCTGTTTACAAGCGGAAACCATCCAACATGAAGGAGCTGGAGCAGTTTTGCCTTGAGGAATGGCCGAAAATCCCAGTGGCAAGCTCATAGAGACTTTTCCAAAGCGACTTGCAGCTGTAATTGCTGCAAGAGGTGGCTCTACAAAAAGTACTGACTTTAGGGGGGTGAATGCATGCTGAAGTTTTCTGTTATTTTGTCCTATTTCTTGTTTGCTTCACAATTTAAAAAAAAAAAAACATCTTCAAAGTTGTAGCCATGTTCTGTGAATGAAATGATGCAAACCTTCAAACAGTCGATTTTAATTCCAAGTTGTGAGGCAACAAAACATGAAAAATGCAAGGGGGGTGAATTCTTTAGCAAGGCACTGTATGTATGTATGTATGTATGTATGTATGTATGTATGTATGTATGTATGTGGACAATCTTATTATCCTGCAGAGAACATGTCAATACTCTCCCTTCCAGAGGTTCATCAAATTGTGTTTTTTATGTTTTTGTTCTTTGTATAGAAATAAAGATGTTCCTGTTAATCATCGAGACTTTTGGTATGCTACATACACATTGTATAGTGTCTCAGAAAGGACTGAGAATGAGGACAAAATGAGCGACAATGCAAGTGGCAGTTCAGGCAGCGACCAGGCCCCAGCCAGCAGACAGCACACTATGGTCTCTTTCCTGCGGCCTGTGCTGAAGCAAATCATTATGGCAGGGAAGTCTATGCAACTGCTGAAGAACTTAAAGTGTAAACTGTTGCGTCAACAACATGCCTCAAGAGGTACGTGCTATATTTAGGTTATGTGTGCCTGTGTGGATGGATATATATTATGAAAAATAATAGAGAGAGACAGCACTCAATGTCCTAGAGAGAGAGCGGTGCAGGGCTCATAGTGTGTGTGTGCATATGTATGTATGTGTGTGTGTGTGTGTGTGTATATATGTGTATATATATATATATATATATATATATATAATTATTTATAAATATAATAACCAGAACATTCTGCTTGTACTACTGTATGATTTGGATTGTTTCCACCATGGCCTGGGCACTCCTGGTGCCCCACGATGGTCCATATCATCTCCTAATGGGCCATCTCCTTCCCAGGGCATTGAACGCTGTCTTGAGATCCACAATATTTATCAGAAGTTTGGATTCTTCTGGAGTATAAGGTCATAAAACCAGTAATTGCCTCCTAATCATTTACTGTACAAGGCAAAACCAACCTGGTTTTGCATTGTAAATGATTGCGCTTTAAAAATACACCCAAATACGTCCATTCTCTGATGAAATCCCGGACCTCCGGCAACTCTTTCCTTATTACATTTACCCTCTGGTGTCAGTAGTCAACACAGGGCCTATTTCAGATCTGATCGCAGCAGCAGCAAATTTGTTAGCTAATGGGTAAAACCGTATGCACTTCAGGGGGCAGATATAACATGTGCAGAGAGAGTTAGATTTGGGTGGGTTATATTGTTTCTGTGCATGGTAAATACTGGCCACTTTATTTTTACACTGCAATTTAGATTTCAGTTTGAACACACCACACCCAAATCTAACTCTCTCTGCACATGTTATATCTGCCCTCCCTCCCCCCCTGCAGTGCACATGGTTTTGCCCATTAGCTAACAAATTTGCTGCTGCGATCAGATCTGAATTAGGCCCACTGTCCAGCCCCAAATGATGAACGTTCGACTCCTATTGAGATTGTTCCTCAACAACCAAAGGAGCAACTGGCAAACATGGGGACAGTTTGATGCACTGAGAGGTCAGTTACAGATGAGATTTGTTCCCCTTTGAGATGTGCTCAATTTGGAAATTCCTCAAATTGAACTGATGAGTACAGCCTCGAAGAGGTAGACTATTTTGCAAATAAGCCTCATGCCAAATGTGCATGGGCACTACCCTGCATGCCAGCACAGACTTGACTAGTCTCTGCAGGCATAGAAGAATGTTGTCCTCGGGCAGGAATACATGATGTTGGTGATGTTGAAGATCTGCCACAGGAAGACCATCCTCTGTGATGGAATAAGATTGTATTTGTTGTAAACTATAATCGAACTGTGCAGTTTGAAGGGAGGGCCCTAAGCTGAAAGTGTGGAGACCGCACAGTATATCTAAAGAGGCACTTTATGCTGTTCATTTCCGATCTTAGTAAATCCATCTTAAACTTGTAAATGCTGATTTACATACAGGACTAAAAGCAACACTTTAAAAAGACATTTCATACACTTTAAATGAAGCCGCTGCGGCCGCTATACTTAATCCTCAACCTACGTAGTTATTACACCATTAGCGTACAGAGTCCCGTACCGTGTAAGTACTTTGTGTACAAACGCCGCGCTGGCTGTACAAAGTACACTCAGCGCGTACACACCCAAAGATACACCGTGAACCCTTAACAGCTATGCATGCGATAGTAATACATTTATAACCTTAGCAGGGAAAGGAAAACATGACACCGGTTTGTATTTAAAATGCCAGGTTCCGACACCACAACATATTATTACTGAAAGGGGGTTACAATAACAAAGCAATACAATACAAAAGAATAATGGCTACTGTCAATGGTACATACGTGTTTGGTTTCGCCGCGCTACCCAGTCTGGTCCTCGGTCATCTAGATAGATAACTTTTAGAGTCTTGTGTGACCAGGCCTGCAGCTGGCTCCTTTTATACAATCTTCCAAAACTTAACACAATGGATACTGTAATCTTTGTCCATTGGACACAGGGATGGTCATTTACAGTACAGGAGAGGTCATAGGTTGGTTTGAATAGGTGGGCGATGTCTGTTCCAGATGCACTTGTGGGTGGTCTCCTCTGGGTTCCCACTGCATACCTAATGTACAGTAAATACAGTTTATATCTATATTCTGCTCCTGCACATAACTATTCGCAGGAACGTGCGATCTACTGCAAACCAATTCCGGAATATTACCCTTAAAATACCCTACAGCTGGATACCAAACACCACCTTATAACCTTGTTCTGTCCTCTCCTATCCTGTAAAGGTGAATCCCTTTGTTCTGATACCATTTAAACTGTTGTAACTTGCTGGTGTGGTGCAGGGAGACTATGTGTACATTGTGCACTATTTGGATTAAATATGTAATGTGTTTTGATAGCTTTTCCATGCATCCACAAACTCTACCGTAAATACTCATACCACGCGCTAATGCGCGGGACCGCGGGAGCGACCATACGCAAATTGCGAATATGCACATGCACGGAGGCCATCTGTGTGTAGTTTGTACGTGATGTGTGTACTGCAATATTTTTCGACTTTGACTAACTTCTCTACACTTAGTTGAATGTTCATCAGTTTTAAGTTGAGAATGTGCCTGAAAGACCCGTCTGGATTCTGTACCAGAAAAAGTTTGGGCTAAACCCGAAAGCCTTTCTGGTGTTCTGTAACCCAGATCAAGACTCCAGAGTAGAATAAGGCCTGAATGGCTTCCTTTAGCACTCATAGTTTTTTTTTTTAGTTTTTTTTTTAGTTTGGTAAACAGTTTCATTGGAGACTTTTACCCCTATCATGATTGCCATCATACAGCCTTTTGGAGTGTATCCATCTCTCTGTAGTGAACTAGACCGACCTCTCTCATGAGGGCCCCAGGAATATCTAGGAGCAAGACTCCTTACTGACCAGGTCTGATTTACCCTCCTGCTGACCTCCTCATGAATCTGAGGTCTGAGGCTGCTTAGTTACTCTTTCCTGTTGCACAAAAGTATTGAAAACTGGGGCCCCTGGTTCTTAAGGTAGTGGTAGGAAGTATTGAAGTTCTTATGAAGAAATGGTATAGAATTTAGAAGGATCTCATGTGCTTCTTAGCCCTAGAGGAAAGGCAATCTGGTAGCTTGCAGTCCAAAGGTCATGAGTGTAGGTGCCCCATGATTGAATAACCAAGTTAACCAGATGCCTGAAAACTGATCTGCCTTATCAGTAATGCTCAAAAAGTGCTCAGTCTGCCTTTATAATACAGTAAATTACATGGGTACATTTGTCCACAACGAGGATATACTCATTCGTTTCTGAGTAGGTTTACAGATGTCTGGTAATGGTCTGCCGAGCAGAGAATATGTTAAAGAACTCTGTATTGCTAATTATCAAGATGAAATGACAAACCTCCCTCCAAAAAGTTATGATTTAAAGTATTGATATAGCCCATTTAATGGGAGAAATAATCTTTCCCTTTCACCTCAAAGGGGGGTATCCTCAAAGAGTGGCTATATGCCCTTTTTGCTTCTGTTTCTGTCTGACAAGACTGCAGCCAGAGAACATGAGGCACTGCGACTAAAGGCCAGTACACACTTCAGAGATGTGTGCTGAGCGATCTATCAGTGATCACTCAGCACACATCTCTCCCCCGCTCAGCACAGCGCGATGTGTGCTGAGCGAGGAAGGGGGGGTGGGGAGGCGTTCATTTCACCCAGTGGGTAAAATGAGCGATGTGCTATGTTGTGCCTGCATGCAGGCCAATCTAACTCCGGCGATAGCGGCGTGCATCGCTGATGCTGTGGGGCATACATACGGAGAGATCCGTGCTTAAAATCTATTCTAGTCAGATTGCTTAGATTTTAAGAACGGATCAATATGTCTGTACCCACCTTTTAGGCAAATATTCTTGTTCCAACAAGTCCCTAGCCAGTGGCAGCTTGGTACAGGGATCCTGGGTGCATACCTTTGACAATACTGGTCAGGTCCCACGGATACTGTCCCATGTTAGGAGTGAGCTTATCTGGTGTCCTCTCCAACCGCCCAAAGCATCCCCTTCTGATGCAGATGGGTGCCCTAAAAATGTAAGAAAATAAAAGCAAATATAACAAAACAACATACAGTGCACCCGGGAAAGTATCACAGTGCTTCACTTTATACACATTTTGTTATGTTACAGCCTTATTCCAAAATGGAATAAATTAATTTTTCCCCTCAAAATTCTTATATATTTTTTTTTCTCTTGCGTCCTAGAGGATGCTGGGGACTCAGTCAGGACCATGGGGAATAGACGGGCTCCGCAGGAGACATGGACACTAAAAAGAACTTTAGATATGGGTGTGCACTGGCTCCTCCCTCTATGCCCCTCCTCCAGACCTCCATTTGATACTGTGCCCAGAGGAGACTGGGTGCATTACAGGGAGCTCTCCTGAGTTTCCTGAAAGAAATAATTTTTGTTTTTTAATTTCCGGGAGCCTGCTGGCAACAGGCTCCCTGCATCGAGGGACTGAGGAGAGAGAAGCAGATCTTCTTAAATGCTAGGCTCTGCTTCTTAGGCTACTGGACACCATTAGCTCCAGAGGGAGTCGGAACGCAGGTCTCTCCTAGCTGTTCGTCCCGAATCCGCGCCGCCGTCCTCCTCACAGAGCCGGAAGATAGAAGCCGGGTGAGTATGAGAAGATAAGAAGACTTCAGAGGCGGCAGAAGACTTCAGATCTTCACTGAGGTAACGCGCAGCGGTAACGCTGCGCGCCATTGCTCCCACACAACACACACACGGCAGGCACTGTAAGGGTGCAGGGCGCAGGGGGGGCGCCCTGGGCAGCAATTTAAACCTCTGGGACTGGCAAAAAAAGTATATATATAGGCTCTGCACTGTATATTGGAGATCCCCTGCCAGTTTTTAAAAGGAATCGAGCGGGACCGAAGCCCGCCTCTGAGGGGGCGGAGCTTGATCCCTCAGCACTAACCAGCGCTCAGCACTCACAGCACACCGCTGAGAAGCTGGCTCCCCGGACTCTCCCCTGCTGAACAAGGTGACAGAGGGTTTTAAAGAAAGGGGGGGGGGCACATAATTTGGCGCAGTGAATATATATATATAATAAGAGCGCTATCTGGGTATTTTTTCCAGGGTCATTGGCGCTGGGTGTGTGCTGGCATACTCTCTCTCTGTCTCTCCAAAGGGCCTTGTGGGGGAACTGTCTCCAGATAGAGAATTCCCTGAGTGTGTGGGGTGTCGGTACGCGTGTGTCGGCATGTCTGAAGCGGAAGGCTCTTCTAGGGAGGAGGTGGAGCAAATGAGTGTGGTGTCTCCGTCGGCAACGCCGACACCTGACTGGTTGGGTATGTGGAATGTTTTAAATGCAAATGTGAATTTATTACACAAAAGGTTGGACAAAGCAGAGTCCAGGGAATGTACAGGGAGTCTAGCCCTGCCTTTCACTATGTCGCAGGGACCTTCTGGGTCTCAAAAGCGCCCACTATCCCAAGTAGTAGACACTGATACCGACACGGATTCTGACTCCAGTGTCGACTACGATGATGCAAAGTTGCAGCCAAAATTGGCTAAAAGTATTCATTATATGATTATTGCAATAAAAGATGTGTTGCATATCACAGATGACCCCTCTGTCCCTGACACGAGGGTACGCATGTATAAGGAAAAGAAACCTGAGGTAACCTTTCCCCCATCTCATGAGCTGAATGAATTATTTGAAAAGGCTTGGGAACCTCCAGACAAAAAACTGCAGATTCCCAAAAGGATTCTTATGGCGTATCCTTTCCCGGCTAAGGACAGGATACGGTGGGAATCCTCCCCAAGGGTGGACAAAGCGTTGACACGCTTATCCAAAAAGGTAGCGCTGCCATCTCAAGATACTGCAACCCTCAAGGATCCTGCTGATCGCAGGCAGGAGACTACCTTGAAGTCAATTTACACACATACTGGTACCTTACTCAGACCGGCGATAGCGTCGGCTTGGGTTTGTAGCGCTGTAGCAGCGTGGACAGATACCTTATCTGCTGATATAGATACGCTGGATAAGGAAACCATTTTATTGACCCTGGGTCATATTAAAAATGCTGTCCTATATATGAGAGATGCTCAGAGAGACGTTGGCCTACTGGGTTCCAGAGCCAACGCTATGGCGATTTCTGCTAGACGAGCCCTATGGACCCGACAATGGACGGGTGATGCCGACTCGAAGAGGCATATGGAGGTTTTACCTTACAAGGGTGAGGAATTTTTTGGGGAGGGTCTCACGGACCTAGTTTCCACAGCTACGGCAGGTAAATCAACTTATTTGCCTTATGTTTCCTCACAGCCTAAGAAAACACCACATTATCAGATGCAGTCCTTTCGGTCGCATAAACCCAAGAGAGTACGGGGATCTTCCTTTCTTGCCAGAGGTAAGGGCAGGGGGAAAAAGCTGCCAACCACAGCTAGTTCCCAGGAGCAGAAGTCCTCCCGGCCTCTACAAAATCCACAGCATGACGCTGGGGCTCCGCAGAGGGAGTCCCCCCCCCCCCATCTTCCCCGTGGGGCCCCGTCTTCGACTTTTCAGCCACGTCTGGGTTCACTCACAGGTGGATCCCTGGGCAATAGAAATTGTTTCCCAGGGTTGCAAGCTGGAATTCGAAGAGGTGCCTCCTCGCCGGTTTTTCAAATCAGCCCTACCGGCTTCTCCCCCAGATAGGGAGATAGTTTTAAATGCAATTCAAAAATTGTGTCTTCAACAAGTGGTGGTCAAAGTTCCCCTGCTTCAGCAGGGGATGGGGTATTACTCAACCCTGTTTGTAGTCCCGAAACCAGACGGTTCGGTCAGACCCATTTTAAATTTAAAATCCTTAAACCTATACTTAAAAAGGTTCAAGATGGAATCGCTCAGAGCGGTCATCGCCAGCCTGGAAGGGGGGGATTATATGGTGTCCCTGGACATAAAGGATGCATACCTTCATGTCCCCATATATCCGCCTCATCAGGCGTTCCTGAGATTTGCTGTACAGGATTGTCATTCCCAATTTCAGATGTTGCCGTTTGGGCTTTCCACGGCCCCGAGGATTTTCACCAAGGTAATGGCGGAAATGATGGTGCTCCTGCGCAAGCAGGGTGTCACAATTATCCCGTACTTGGACGATCTCCTCATAAAAGCGAGATCAAGAGAGCAATTGCTGAACAGAGTATCACTTTCCCTGAAGGTGTTGCAACAGCACGGCTAGATTCTCAATATCCCGAAGTCACAGTTGGTTCCAACGACTCGTTTGCCTTTCTTAGGCATAATTCTGGATACAGACCAGAAAAGGGTTTATCTTCCGATGGAAAAGGCCCAAGAACTCATGAATTTGGTCAGGGGCCTATTGAAACCAAAAAGGGTGTCTGTGCATCACTGCACTCGAGTTCTGGGAAAGATGGTGGCATCTTACGAGGCCATTCCATTCGGCAGGTTCCATGCGAGGACTTTTCAATGGGACCTTCTGGACAAGTGGTCCGGGTCACATCTACAGATTCATCAGATGATCACCCTGTCCCCCAGGGCCAGGGTATCTCTCCTGTGGTGGCTGCAGAGTGCTCACCTTCTAGAGGGTCGCAGGTTCGGCATTCAGGACTGGGTTCTGGTAACCACAGACGCGAGCCTCTGAGGTTGAGGAGCAGTCACACAGGGAAGAAACTTCCAAGGTCTCTGGTCAAGCCAGGAGGCTTGTCTTCACATCAACGTTCTGGAGTTGAGGGCCATATACAACAGCCTTCGTCAAGCGGAGAATTTGCTTCGCGACCTACCGGTTCTGATTCAGTCAGACAACATCACCGCAGTGGCTCATGTAAACCGCCAAGGCGGAACAAAGAGCAGAGTGGCAATGGCAGAAGTCACCAGGATTCTTCGCTGGGCGGAAAATCATGTAAGCGCTCTGACAGCAGTCTTCATTCCGGGCGTGGACAACTGGGAAGCAGACTTCCTCAGCAGACACGATCTACATCCAGGAGAGTGGGTACTTCATCAGGAAGTCTTCGCAGAGATTGCAAGTCAGTGGGGACTGCCTCAGATAGACATGATGGCGTCACGCCTCAACAAGAAACTACCGGGGTATTGCGCCAGGTCAAGGGACCCTCAGGCGGTGGCAGTAGACGCCCTGGTGACACCGGGGTGTTCCAGTCGGTCTATGTGTTTCCTCCTCTTCCTCTCATCTCCAAGATATTGAGAATCATAAGACGAAGAGGAGTGCAGACAATTCTCATTGTTCCAGATTGGCCGCGAAGGGCCTGGTATCCGGATCTGCAGGAAATGCTCACAGAAGATCCGTGGCCTCTTCCTCTCAGAGAGGACCTGTTACAATAGGGGCCCTGTCTTTTCCAAGACTTACCGCGGCTGCGTTTGACGGCATGGCGGTTGAACGCCGGATCCTAGCGGAAAAGGGCATTCCGGATGAGGTCATTCCTACTCTGATAAAGGCTAGGAAGGACGTGACAGCAAAACATTATCACCGTATCTGGAGAAAGTATGTATCTTGGTGTGAGTCCAAGAATGCTCCTCCGGAAGAATTCCATCTGGGCCGTTTCCTTCACTTCCTACAGACTGGAGTGAATTTGGTCCTAAAATTAGGCTCCATTAAGGTTCGGATTTCGGCCCTATCCATTTTCTTTCAGAAGGAATTGGTTTCTCTCCCAGAAGTACAGACTTTTGTGAAGGGAGTGCTGCATATCCAGCCTCCTTTTGTACCTCCAGTGGCACCTTGGGACCTTAACGTGGGGTTGCGGTTCCTTAAGTCTCACTGGTTTGAACCACTTGAAACGGTGGAATTAAAGTATCTCACTTGGAAAGTGGTCATGTTGTTGGCCTTGGCATCGGCAAGGCGAGTGTCTGAGTTGGCGGCTTTATCTCACAAATCCCCTATCTGATTTTCCATGTGGATAGAGTGGAGTTGCGGACTCGTCCTCAATTTTTTCATATGAATCAACCTATTGTGGTGCCTGTGGCTACGCGGGACTTGGAGGATTCCGAGTCCCTTGATGTGGTCAGGGCATTGAAAATTTATGTGGCCAGAACGGCTCGGGTTAGGAAAACAGAGGCACTGTTTGTACTGTATGCAGCCGACAAGGTTGGCGCTCCTGCTTCGAAGCAGACTATATTGCTCGCTGGATCTGTAACACGATTCAGCAGGCTCATTCTACGGCTGGATTGCCGTTACCAAATTCTGTAAAGGCCCATTCCACTAGGAAGGTGGGCTCTTCTTGGGCGGCTGCCCGAGGTGTCTCGGCATTACAGCTGTGCCGAGCTGCTACTTGGTCGGGTTCAAACACCTTTGCAAAGTTCTACAAGTTTTATACCCTGGCTGATGAGGACCTCATGTTTGCTAAATCGGTGCTGCAGAGTCATCCGCACTCTCCCGCCCGTTTTGGAGCTTTGGTATAATCCCCATGGTCTTTATGGAGTCCCCAGCATCCTCTAGGACGTAAGAGAAAATAAGATTTTAAACCTACCGGTAAATCTTTTTCTCCTAGTCCGTAGAGGATGCTGGGCACCCGTCCCAGTGCGGACTACATCTGCAAGAATTGTATATAGTTTTTCTTACATAAGGGTTATGTTACAGTTTTTGATCAGTCTCGGGCTGATGCTGTTTTGTTTCATACTGTTAACTGGTTCGTATATTCCAGGTTATACGGTGTGGATGGTGTGGGCTGGTATGAATCTTGCCCTTAGATTAACAAAAATCCTTTCCTCGTACTGTCCGTCTCCTCTGGGCACAGTTTCTCTAACTGAGGTCTGGAGGAGGGGCATAGAGGGAGGAGCCAGTGCACACCCTTATAAGTTCTTCTTAGTGCCCATGTCTCCTGAGGAGCCCGTCTATTCCCCATGGTCCATACGGAGTCCCCAGCATCCTCGACGGACTAGGAGAAAAAGATTTACCGGTAGGTTTAAAATCTTATTATTATTTTTTGCAAATTTATTAAAAATAAAAAACTGGCGCTGCAACCAGGAACCGGGCACCCCTCTTCACATATGGTGGAGTTGTCCGGTTTTGACGACCTTTTGGCTAACAATGGTGGTCATTCCGAGTTGTTCGCTCGTTGCCGATTTTCGCTATATTGCGATTAGTCGCTTAATGCGCATGCGGGAGGTTCGCAGAGCGCATGCGCTTAGTTGTTTTACACAAAAGTTAGGTATTTTACTCACGGCATAACGAGGAATTTTCATCGTTCTGGTGATCGTACTGTGATTGACAGGAAGTGGGTGTTTCTGGGCGGAAACTGGCCATTTTCTGGGAGTGTGCGAAAAAACGCTGGCGTTTATGGGAAAAACGCGGGAGTGTCTGAAGAAACGGGGGAGTGTCTGGGCGAACGCTGGGTGTGTTTGTGACGTCAAACCAGGAACGAAACTGAATGAACTGATTGCAATGGCTGAGTAAGTCTGGAGCTACTCAGAAACTGCTAAGAAATTTCTATTCGCAATTGTGCTAATCTATCGTTCCCAATTCTGCTAAGCTAAGATACACTCCCAGAGGGCGGCGGCTTAGCGTGTGCAATGCTGCTAAAAGCAGCTAGCGAGCGAACAACTCGGAATGAGGGCCCATATGTGCTGTATATTCAAAAATGACTGGCCTTACACTACCCAACACACCCGAGTTCTGGTTGCTTAACCTGATGGAGATGCCTATCTCACTTTATAAAACATCACTGCTTCGGCATTTGATGAACGCTGCAAAAGCAATAATACCCTGTTATTGGAGAACCACCTCCTGCCCACCTATCTCCCGTTGGTTTCAGAGGATTGACAATTATACAGTATGTTAATGGACGATCTGTCGTCCTTTATGAAATCACCCTCGTTAAATTTCACCGCTACTTGGAGTAATTGGTTGGCCTTTAAAAAATCACTTGATTACCAGACCCACCTTGCCTCCCCCCCCTGTCTGATTCTCGGTCAGCGTCATAGCGTGCCCTCTACCCCCCTCCCTTTGTCTTCTGCTTTCCTCTCTTTGTCTTTCTTTTGTCTTCCCTACTTCTCTCTTTTTTTTAGCAATATTCTCTATACGGTTGTATTGATGTTACCTGTTTATTCTCTGCTCTTATACTGACAACTGTATTTATGATTGTACAGTTATGTTCAATGGAATATTGAATGTTCTTTGTGTGTATCTGTTTGCAGCCTTGACAGCCTCAGCTGTATGCTTGCTTTTTCTTCATTAATAAAAAACAGATTGTACTAAAAATAAAAAAAATAAAATCACATGTACATAAGTGCATGATCAGTGGAAACAGGTGCATCCTGTTTCCACTGATCATCCTTGAGATGTTCCTACAGCTTAATTGGAGTCCACCTGTGGTAAATTCAGTGGATTGGACATGTTTTGGAAAGGCACACACCTGTCTATATAATGTCCCACACGTGACAGTGTATGTCTGAGCACAAACCAAGCATGAAGTCAAAGGAATTGTCTGTAGACCTCCATGACAGGATTGTCTCGAGGCACAGGGTACAGAAAAATATCTGCTGCTTTGAAAGTCCCAATGAGCACAGTGGCCTCCATCATCTGTAAATGGAAGAAGTTCGGAACCACCTCTTCCTAGAGCTGGCCAGCCGTCTAAACTGAGCGATCGAGAGAGAAGTGCCCCCAAGTCTGTGAGGTGACCAAGAACCCAATGGTCGCTCTGTCAGAGCTACAGCATTCCTCAGTGGAGGGAGGAGAACCTTCCAGAATGACAACCATCTCTGCAGCAATCCACCAATCAGTCCTGTATGGTAGAGTGGCCAAACTGAAGCCACTCCTTAGTAAAAGCACTTGGCAGCCCGCCTGGAGTTTGACAAAATGCACCTGAAGGACTCTCAGACCATGAGAAACAAAATTCTATTGTCTGATGAGACAAAGATTGAACTCTGTGGCGTGAATGCCAGGCGTCGTGTTTGGAGGAAACCAGGCACCGCTCATCACCAGGCCAAATACCATCCCTACAGTGAAGCATGATGGTGGCAGCATCATGCTGTGGGGATGTTTTTCAGCGGCAGGAACTGTGAGACTAGTCAGGATAGTGGGAAAGATGAATGCACCAATGTACAGAGACATCCTGGATGAAAACCCTTGACCTCAGACTGGGGCTGTGCACCGACACTTGCCATCCAACCTGATGGAGCTTAAGAGGTGCTGCAAAGAGGAATGGTGCGAAACTGCCTAAAGATAGGTGTGCCAAGCTTGTGGCATCATATTCAAAAAGACTTGAGGCTGTAATTGCTGCCAAAGGTGAATCAACATAGTATTGAGCAAAGACTGTGAATACTTATGTACAGTACATGTGATTTCTTAGTTTTTTATTTTTAATAAATTTGCAAAAATCTCAAAAAAAACTTTTTAACGTTGTCGTCATGGGGTATTGTGTGTACTTACGCTTACTATTTCAGTATGGGATTCAGTAAATTCTAAACCAGAGGTTCTCAAACTCGGTCCTCGGGGGCACACACAGTGCATGTTTTGCAGGCAACCCAGCAGGTGCACAGGTGTATTAATTACTCACTGACACATTTTAAAAGGTCCACAGGTGGAGCTAATTATTTCACTTGCGATTCTGTGAGGAGACCTGCAAAACATGCACTGTGTGTGCCCCCGAGGACCGAGTTTGAGAACCTCTTTTCTAAACTTTCTCTCTACTCCTACCCCTCTTCTTTAACACCCTTATGGAACCACACTTCCTTTCCCAGTTGCCGATCTTCCTTAATGGCTGATACATGGTCAGTAGTGGGTATCACTTGTTTTCGTCATATAATTCACAACAACTATTTTTTCGAGGAGCTTCAAGAGAAATATTCTCTTCTGACATCTTCTTTCTACCAATACCTTCAAATTTAAAATTTAGTTTCGACATCTACCAGGACGCTAGGTCCTTCACGTATACAGTCTGCTATTGACCATCTTTGTATTTACCATTCTATTGATAGAGGCATCATCTCCCCCCTGTACCATTTCATTTTATCACCGGACTCTCCTTCCCGAGCGGGCCACGAAATTTCCTGGGAGAAGGATCTGTGGATCTCTCACGATGGAGAGACATGGGACACTATTAGCTCAAATATATCAAAATGCTCGATCAGCATCTCCATTAAGGAAAATTCGTATTAAGTTTACACACGCTTGTATCTAGTCCCGGAATGACCAGATTTACCCAGCCACTTCGAATCTCTGTTGGCGCCTGTGCGGCCAGATAGGCTCTTTTTTCATATTTGGTGGAGCTGTCCTAAGATTATCCCCTTTTGGTCCTTGGTCCAAATTCTCATACGCTCGGTTGTATCTGATTGCCCATATCTAACCTCTGTGCCCCTGCTTGCCAGTTACCTAAATCTGTGAACAAAATGATTTTACATATAGCCTGTGCAGCTAAATTCCAGATTGCCAAATCATGGAAAGAAATACTCCCTCCTACCAGCACTGAACTTACAAACCGCATCTAATTCGTGGCAAAGCTGGAATATCTGTCTTCTCTAGTGAACAACACAGTGGACAAATTTCATAGCACTTGGATTCCCTGGTATGCAAAGTACAACGCGGCTGTTCCTGGACTTCATTGACGCAATTTCCCTTTTTTTTTTTTTTTCTCCTCCTTCGTCTTTTCCCTCCCTCTTTCTTTGTCCGCCTCACTCCTTCCCTTCCTCACTCTACTTTTTCCTTTGCCTTCTGTCACCCGCCCCCCTTCTCTTCTACCCTTTTCCTTTTTTTCTTCACCACTCTTCTGATGCTTTTCTACCCCTCACTATTGATTCCTCTATTCAAATCTACATCCAGTTCTCACTCACTCTCCTCCCTGATAATGTTTGTAGCTCACTATAGTTTTTCCTTGGGTACCACTGGCTGGTTCTCCTTTCAAAATCCCCCTGACTTTTAACGTAGGAGGTCTTTTATGTACACATCTCTCATATATATTCTGTGTGCTACTATATCTGTTGTTGTTCTTTATAACTCAGTCACTGCAGACTTTGATTGTTGTTGTGACTTTATTTTTGCAAAGACTCTGTATTTGTTGTCAACTTTAATTTTATTTAACAAAATGTATGATTAAAAATATATATATATGTGTGTGTATGTGTGTGTGTGTGATATATATATGTGTGTGTGTGTGATATATATATGTGTGTGTGTATGTATGTATGTGTGTATGTATATATATGTATATATATATATATATATATATATATATATATATATATATATATATATATATATATGTTGAGTATCCCATATCCAAATATTCCGAAATACGGACGTTTTTGAGTGAGACTGAGATAGTGAAACCTTTGTTTTTTGATGACTCAATGTACACAAACTTTGTTTAATAGACAAAGTTATTTAAAATATTGTATTAAATTACCTTCAGGCTGTGTGTATAAGGTGTATATGAAACATAAATGAATTGTGTGAATGTAGACACTTTGTTTAATGCACAAAGTTATAAAAAATATTGGCTAAAATTGCCTTCAGGCTGTGTGTATAAGGTGTATATGTAACATAAATACATTCTGTGCTTAGATTTAGGTCCCATCACCATGATATCTCATTATGGTATGCAATTATTCCAAAATACGGAAAAATCTGATATCCAAAATACATCTGGTCCCAAGCATTTTGGATAAGGGATACTCAACCTGTATATATGTGTGTGTGTGTGTGTGTGTGTGTGTGTGTATGTATATATATATATATATATATATACACTGCTCAAAAAAATAAAGGGAACACTAAAATAACACATCCTAGATCTGAATGAATGAAATATTCTTATTAAATACTTTGTTCTTTACATAGTTGAATGTGCTGACAACAAAATCACACAAAAATTATCAATGGAAATCAAATTTATTAACCCATGGAGGTCTGGATTTGGAGTCACACTCAAAATTAAAGTGGAAAAACACACTACAGGCTGATCCAACTTTGATGTAATGTCCTTAAAACAAGTCAAAATGAGGCTCAGTAGTGTGTGTGGCCTCCACGTGCCTGTATGACCTCCCTACAACCCACACAAGTGGCTCAGGTAGTGCAGCTCATCCAGGATGGCACATCAATGCGAGCTGTGGCAAGAAGGTTTGCTGTGTCTGTCAGCGTAATGTCCAGAGCATGGAGGCGCTACCAGGAGACAGACCAGTACATCAGGAGACGTGGAGGAGGCCGTAGGAGGGCAACAACCCAGCATCAGGACCGCTACCTCCGCCTTTGTGCAAGGAGGAACACTGCCAGAGCCCTGCAAAATGAACTCCAGCAAGCCACAAATGTGCATGTGTCTACTCAAACGATCAGAAACAGACTCCATGAGGGTGGTATGAGGGCCCGACGCCCACAGGTGGGGGTTGTGCTTAGAGCCCAACACCGTGCAGGACGTTTGGCATTTGCCAGAGAACACCAAGATTGGCAAATTCGCCACTGGCGCCCTGTGCTCTTCACAGATGAAAGCAGGTTCTCACTGAGCACATGTGACAGAGTCTGGAGACGCCAAGGAGAACGTTCTGCTGCCTGCAACATCCTCCAGCAAGACCGGTTTGGCAGTGGGTCAGTAGTTGTGTGGGGTGGCATTTCTTTGGGGGGCCGCACAGCCCTCCATGTGCTCGCCAGAGGTAGCTTGACTGCCATTAGGTACTGAGATGAGATCCTCAGACCCCTTGTGAGACCATATGCTGGTGCGGTTGGCCCTGGGTTCCTCCTAGTGCAAGACAATGCTAGACCTCATGTGGCTGGAGTGTGTCAGCAGTTCCTGCAAGATGAAGGCATTGATGCTATGGACTGGCCCGCCCGTTCCCCAGACCTGAATCCAATTGAGCACATCTGGGACATCATGTCTCGCTCCATCCACCAATGCCACGTTGCACCACAGACTGTCCAGGAGTTGGCGGATGCTTTAGTCCAGGTCTGGGAGGAGATTCCTCAGGAGACCATCCGCCACCTCATCAGGAGCATGCCCAGGCGTTGTAGGGAGGTCATACAGGCACGAGGAGGCCACACACACTACTGAGCCTCATTTTGACTTGTTTTAAGGACATTACATCAAAGTTGGATCAGCCAGTAGTGTGTTTTTCCACTTTACTTTTGAGGGTGACTCCAAATTCAGACCTTCATGGGTTAATAAAATTGATTTCCATTGATAATTTTTGTGTGATTTTGTTGTCCGCACATTGAACTATGTAAAGAACAAAGTATTTAATAAGAATATTTCATTCATTCAGATCTAGGATGTGTTATTTTAGTGTTCCCTTTATTTTTTTGAGCAGTGTGTGTGTATATATATATATATATATATATATATATATATATATAATTCTACGGCAAGGTCCACAGGATAACAATGGGATATGATGAAGCGACAACAGATTGGCACCAAACGATCAAAAGCTTTCTGGCCTCCATATATCCCGCCCACTGGCTCAGGCAAATCAGTTTTTTGTTTGGTGCGGCAGGAGCCGGACCATGGTCAGAGGGCTGCTGTTTCCTTAGCAGCCCTAAGCTTTCTTATTTTATTTTTATAGTCTTTCTATTTTTTGAGTGATTATTCTAAACAGCGTCTTATACGCATATTGGAAAGTGTCACTCCAACAACTCTCCGCCGGGTCGCGACAACGCTTACCCACAAGCAGAGTGCTGTTTCAGCGGGCATCTGTGTCGTATATACTAGCAGGTCCATCAGACATTACCAGGCTGTGGCCGAAGCACGGAGAGAAGGTAAGGCATCCGTTCCGCTTAGTAGATGGAATATGGACACAGCTGCACTGTTTTGTGAGGAGACTACCAAACCGTAGCTGACGCACTGCCACCAAGGGTGCTACACCGCTAGGCCTTAGGGAACTTAGGCACCAGGAATAGCATGAGGCCGCGATCCCTAGGGTTGACGCTCTCCTGGTCGCCCCTCCCCACGGTTCATGACCAGTTTCCGCTGAGTCTGATTCCTCGCATCTGTCTCAGACGCTACCAGAGGGGACTCTGTCGCAGCATAGGCCGCTGCGTCAGTGTTCACTAAGCGCTACCACCAGAGATTTGGTCGCAGCATAAGCGGCTGTGTGACCACTGTGTCTGTGTTCACTGAACGTTACCGTGAGGAGACTCGTCGCAGCAAAGGAGGCTGTGTGACCGGTGCGTCTGTGTTCACTGAGCGTCTGTGTCCGCTATAGGTTCCTGGAGCAGCAGTGTACACTAGTAGCGTCTGGATCCACTCAGCGTTCGCTAACGTATTGATCGATCACTGGAAGCGAGGTGAGTCTCCCTGTATCCCACTCTACTGAGTACGGGCTGTCCGGAACTACATTTCTATCTACTTTTCCAGTATGAATAGGTAAGTTAAGTGCCTATTGCATATATGAGTCTGTGTACATTTACTGTGGTTTTCTTCGCATTGCATCTGAATACGTTATATCTGTTTATACAGGATTCAGTAAATGTTCGCCTACATACTTTAAAAAGTGTTTATAGTTGATGATGTGCTCATATGACTAATATATAACGTGACTGACTGCTAGTGTGATTGCTGACTTTAATATATGTTTGTAAGTTGTTTCTTCTGATCTTCAATGCTGGTGCATGGGTAGAGTCAGATTGCTTTCACTTTAGAGGGTTAAAGTGTTTACAGTCACAAATTGTGTAGTACACTGTGAAAGTGCTGATTATTTATCATGTCTAAGAGCGGCAAAGGTGACGAAGGTACACTTACAGCAACACTCATTTCATGTTTGTCTTGCAAAACTGTATTATCCTCAGGCTCTGGTTCAGGATAGTTTATGTGTAAATTGTTTTGCTATTCAGAACACAAGGAAGATCCCTGTACAACATCAGGTACAGATGGATCCACCTTGGGCTATGTTTGCACAGACTTTGTCCAGTATAGCTGAACGGTTAATTCCTACAGCTTCGATACCAGGTATAGGGTACCCATACATGCAGTTCCCTACCTACGGTATATAATTTCCCCCAGCAGCTTCTCAAATGAAACCAGCTGATAAACCGATGATAAGTAAATCTTCACCTTCACAGGCTACACATGACGATTCATCGGAAGATGAAAGCTCAGTTTACTCTACTTCGACATATGAAGAGGAGGAAGAAGGTCTCAGCTCAGTAGATATAGCTGAATTAATTAGAGCAATGAAGGCCATTCTATCCTTAGAAGATTCAGCAGAGCCTGTGTTAAAAACCAAGGCACCTGTGTTTAAACGTCCCAAAACAGTTAAAACTGAGTTTCCAGGGTCAGACCAGCTGACGGAAATCATGGAAGAGGCTTGGGCAACACCCAACAAAAATATAGAATTCCCAAAAAATGGGATTCCAATTATCATTTTCCAGCCGGGGACTGTTCAAAAAGGTGGCTCCTAAAGTAGGTATGCATGTGATTCGATTAGTGGGAAAATATGTATTGCCTTAGCCTTCAACATCTTTAAATGATGTCACGGATAGGAGAGTGGATGGTTTTCTAAAAAACATATTTTTCCTGTCTGGAGCAGTCATAAGGCCAGCCATGGCTTCAGCTTGGATAGCAAAGGCAGTGGCTGTCTGGGCTGATGCATTGGAAGGTGATTTTTCATCAGCTTTTAGAGAGCAAAACTCCTATATAGCCCATATTAAACAGGCTGCAGTATTCTTGGAAGAAGCTGCATTAGATATGGGTACTATTGCTTCTAGGGCATCAGCCTCAATAATAGCTGCTCACAGAGCAGTTTGGTTGCGTACGTGGAAAGCTGATTCAGAATCTAAGAAGGTTTTGGAATCTTTGCCTTTTTCTGGAAATATTCTGTTTGGTATAAAATTGACAGATATTCTGGAGTCAGAAGCAGACTCCAAGAAGGTGAAGTTTCCTTCCACATATAACCCCAAACCTAGGGGTCCAGTTTTCCGGCCCCTTCGGTCTCAAGGAAAACCAAAGGGAAAAAGTGAACGTAAGCAGCCCCAATACAATACGTTTGGTAAGTCAAAAAAGCATTGGGCTACTAGAGGGCCAGCTTCTAAACCAGAAGATAAGACATTAGCCTGATGGTGCGGGCCTCCTCCTGGGGGACTCCAGGGTAGGGGGCCAACTTCTTCAGTTTGCACAGATCTGGCGGCAGTCTACAACAGATGCCTGGGTGCAAGAAGCGGTATCTCTAGGTTATGTGTTTCCCTTCAAGAGCATCCTCCTCGAAGGTTCTTCTGCAGCAGCCCATCTCTGGGCTTTGCAAAAAGCAGTTCAGAAATTGCTTCAGTCAGGAGTAGTCATTCCAGTACCCCCTGCACAATGGGGACAGGGTTTTTACTCTAACCTATTTTTGGTTCAGAAGCCAAATGGGTCATTTCGGCCCATTCTCAATCTCAAAATGCTAAACAAATATATTTGGGTACCAAGGTTCCACATGGAGACGTTACGCTCCATTGTTTTGGCCATGGAGCCAGATGATTATATGGTATTCCTGGATATTCAGGATGTTTACCTACATGTTCCTTTAACATTGTCCCATCAGTGTTATCTCAGGTTTGCTATCCTCCAGCAGCATTTCCAGTTCCAGGCCCTACCCTTTGGGCTAGCCACAGCCCCCTGAGTATTCACCAAGATTATGGTGGTTATGGGAGATT